>NC_057810.1:177202517-177255728 GCF_018294505.1 Triticum aestivum | reverse complement strand
CGAGGTCATGGCAACTATAGCAGTAGCGCTGTATGCGGTGGACGCGCTACTGCTATTTTCCTGTCAGCAGCGCGTTTTGACGACACACGCTGCTGCTAAATAGCAGTAGCGTGGTATTTTGAAGAGCGCTACTGGTAAGATTCTGTGTATAGGCTTTTCCCTAGTAGTGGCAAGAGGGGGGAGTCCTATTCCCGGTGGGAGTAGGACTCCTCCAGGTGCACCCCTAGGGGCCGGCCGCACCTCCCCCCTCCCTCCTTTATATACGGGGGCAGGGGGGCACCTCTAGACACACAAGTTGATCTTTGTGATCGTTCCTTAGCCGTGTGCGGTGCCCCCTCCACCATATTCCACCTCGGTCATATCGTTGCGGTGCTTAGGTGAAGCCTTGCATCGGTAGAACATCATCATCGTCACCACACCGTCGTGCTGACGGAACTCATCCCCTCCACCCTGCTGGATCGGAGTCCGGGGATCGTCATCGAGCTGAACGTGTGCTGAACTCGGAGGTGCCGTATGTTCGGTGCTTGGATCGGTCGGATCGTGAAGACGCACGACTACATCAACCGCGTTGTCATAACGCTTCGGCTTACGGTCTACGAGGGTACGTGGACAACACTCTCCCCTCTCGTTGCTATGCATCACCATGATCTTGTGTGTGCATAGGAATTTTTTTGAAATTACTACGTTCCCCAACAAAAACCCCATCTGGACCAAATCCTAGTCCTTACTCTCCCACTCCTCGCTCCACTGCCTCTCCCCTTCCCTCCCTATGTTGAGCTTCGGCGATGCATCCGGCAGTGAGACGGATCCCATTGATTGGGATGCCCTACTGCCCAAGGAGTCGGAGGAAAACGATGAGGACCTTGCCCTTTTTGTGTCGCATTGCGGCGGTCACAACTCACAAGTGGAAAAGGGTGGAAGATCAAGCTCCGCGTCATCCCTAGTCCCGTGGTGGCCGTCCAAATGCGCCGTCCCCTGCCCCTGCTAGACAGTGTTGGATCCTCATGCCCACACCACAAAGCCCGTAGAGGAGAACGACCGAACCGGAGGCGAGAGCCGCACGCCGTAAGAGGCAACGGGCCACACAGAGGGTGACGACATCATCCGGGTCCTCCCGCGCCCGCCACAGCTCCCACATGTCCACACAACTTGGCCCGGAGGAGCAGCTCATGCGTGGCGTCATCCGTCCGCTAGTCGTTGACCTTGGCGTAGGCGGACGCAGACACAAACGGCCGCCGCCCCCCTCCGTCGCACCCTACCGCCCTGCCTCCTGGCGGTAGGCTGTATAACCCTACCGCCAAAGTCCCTGGCTGTAGCAAGAGGGTCAAATCCCTAAATTTTTTCAAACCAGGGTCAGATCCTGAAATTGTTAGGAAAAAGGGTTAAAACACGAAATTTAGCCCCGCAGCTCCCACATGTCCACATGGCTTAGCCCGGAGGAGTAGCTCATGCGTGGCGTCATCCGTCCGCTAGTCATTGACCTTGGCGGAGGCGAACGCGAGGCATCGTTGCAAGAACGCGAAGGCACTCCAGCTTGACATCAAGGAGTCTGAGCGCCCCAATGATGGAGAGGGCGGCCGCCATGGCGTAAACGGCTTGGCTCGCGAAGCAGTAGGCCCGCGCCGCCCGTCGTCTTGTCGACATCATCTCCTCCTCGTCGTCCGACAACGGCACGACGAGCGATGATCCTTCGATTGTCGACTACAGCCACTGGTCAGGTTACCGCAAGGAGAAGGGGACGACGAGGAAATGCCCCACTTCGTTTATAATTAGATAATCTAGCTACCTTGTTAGTTAATCTCCGTATCTAAGTAGATGAACTTACTCTTTTGGGTCCCATTCCGTCCGATCGTGCAAAATTTTAATCCTCAATCTATGCATCAATGTATGAAATGCTATGTTCCTATATTGCTATGTTGATTGACACAGTGTTGATCATATTGCGTGGCTTGTACTACGTACGTATTTGGGACGCAGGATGTGAATGGTGCAGCTGCGGAAGTGAGGAAATGAGGGTGACCGGTATTGCTCACCGACACCGCCGAATGTCGGCCAACTTACAAGGGGTCGAATTTGACCGGTCCACGCTCTTACGAGTGATTTTTTTACTGCACTCCCTCCCTGGTGAGTACGCAGCGCACTGCACCCCGCCCTACACTACGAGCCGGTGAACCCACGCGCCAATCGTGTCGGCGTCTCACCACAAACGTGTAGCTCTTGGATCGTCACGTTTTTTTTGTTGGCATACCCCACTTTTTTTTTTTGAGGGTGTTGGCATACCCCACTTGCCCGTGCCTGGTCTGCTTCGTTCGCGGGACCCACACTGACCAGTGAGCTTGCGTCCGTCCCAGCGAATTCAGCCGAGCTAGCTGCCCCTTGAAATACGCCGTGAACGGCCAAGGAAACCGCTCCGGATTTTTTTTCTTTGGGCTCTCCACCGCACGTTTGCCCATATAAATACGGAGCCTACCCCGTCCGGACAAGCCCCTCCGTCCACTTTCCCCTCCTCCCACAGACCAAGAACATCAGGAGCCGCCATGGCTCCCGAGCCTCGCAGGTCAGCCATGGCCCCTGCGCCTCGCAGGGCGGCCATGGCCCCCCCTTCTCTCCCTGCCGGGGCGGTGCGCCGTCGCACAGCCAGGTCCCGGATGGATACACCCATGGCCGTTTCAGTCTGTTCAGATCGGAGGGGTTCTTTGCGCGAGTCCCCCGCCTGTCTGGGTAAACTGAGGCGGCCTATGGGCTGTCGGAGCCCTTGATGGATGCCGCTGTGCGCCGTCTGGATGGCGCGGCGCGGCGCGCTGCGACGAGCCAGGATTTTGCGCATCAGGTAGGCGCCTTGATGAGAGAGATCTGAATCCACATCTGCTCTTTTTTGTGTTGCCCTTTTCGGTTCAAGACGATTCGATTTGAAGGAATTCCAGTGGATTTAGTTCATTTGGATTGCGGTTTGCGTTGATTTGAGGCGCTTGGTGACTGTAGGGGTATGCGCCTATGCCTCCTTTGTATCAGTTTTCACTGTCTCTGAGCAATTCTTGTGCACAGAGTGGCCTTTTGGGCCAATTCCTGCTGCTAACGATACCGTTTCGCCTCTTCTGTGTTTTGAACACCGCCTAGTCCCATCCCAATTCCTCGCCTTCGGATTGGAAAAACAGGCATTCATCGCAATCGCGAACCGCCTGTCATCCCACTCGCTCCAAGGCAAGCAAAACCCCGCCCGTCAGCATTGCTCCGCGGCTCCCGCTTTCCCCGATCATCATATAAACCTGCCGCCCCGCTCCTGTAACCGCCTATCCAGCTCCCCGACGCACATTCCACCCCCGCGGCGCCCATCTCCACGCTTCCTCCTCCTCATCCGCCCGCTTCCCGGAGACGCGCCCACCTCGCCCTCCCTCCCCCGAGCGGAGGTATCGACGATCGCGTCCTCCCTCTCTCCCCCTCTCTCTCATCACGCTGTTCAAATCGGCCCGGTGAATTGCATTGGGGATTCGACGAGGTTCGAACGCGAACCCTAGGGGCCCTTTGCCGATTCAGTTAGGATCAGGGTTCGGACTCTCGAATTGCGGTTCTAACCGTCGAGTTGTCCTTGCGTAGATCAATTTGGTGTTTACTCGCGGGGATCACGGACACGTAGCGCTGCGAGCGATGCCGCGACTTGATTCGGGTCGCGTTTTTCGGGGTTTGGTCGGTTATATTGATCATGTTCTGCTGTCTGATCTGGGGAACCACTGTGGGTTGTTGTAGTACTAGTACTACCTATCCTTTCTCAACACGTAGCTCGTCTCAATATATGTCTTGCTCACATGGATGTCAACTCAATCATTAGTGGTATAATGTCTTATCTGAACACAGTTTTTTAGTAACGGATTATGCTGTTTTTTTTCAGAAGTATTCTGTAATGCAATATAATACTAGAATGAGAAGTAATCAAATAGATTACCAGCTATGTAATTTAGTAACTTATGTTATTTACTCATTATAATCTCTCAAAGGAATCCTGTCTCAGCACGTAGCATTTTCTCCCTTTTGTAAACACCAAAATGCTGACTAAATCACCTTGTATATAACTTAGATGTGAAGTAAATTCCCTGTTGTTACTAAATGAACATATGTATATTTCAGGAGTGATATATTGTTAATGGGAAGTTAATTCTCTACCTATGTTCTTTATTCAGGAAATAAGAGCTTTTGCAGAATTTAGTTTTGATTACGGCCCTGTTTGCAGCTTTGATCTTGGCTGTAACTTAAATTGTCAGAAGACCTGTTATGATGTTTGCAGGGCTAACATATGTTACTATGTGTTTCTCTTTTGCTTAGCCAATGGCGAACAACAAGAAGTCTGCTGCCCGTACTGAAGCTAGGGCTCCACCAGTTGGTAGAAGGGCTGGCCTTCGACTAGGTACTGAGTTATTGCTGGTTTCTGTTATTTTGGGATCATATCTTGATGATATTTGAAACCTATATGGTTATATGAATTTCAGACGCACAGACCGAGCGTTTTGCTGCCGAAGCTGAGGGGAATGGTATTGAGTGTTCTCTTAAAACCAGTCTATTTCTTATTTGTTGCTGCCTTGGGTATTCTCTTAGAACCTTGTGGCTGCAGGACTCGCGGTTTTCTGGGGAGTTACGGTGATGCTTAGAGAGCGTACTGCCAGGTTCTTTGAACCAAATTTCTGCATTGGGTATGTTCAGATTCTAGACTTAAAATGTTATATTTGCAGATTGCTTAGATTTGATGCAAGTACATTGTTAATATTCTGAGCATTATATATATTATTTGGCTGGAGTACTGGAATTAGATAATAACTAACCTTTTTATAGGCAGCTTGTCTTATTATTGCTACTTGTGATAATTTGCAGAATTGTGGTATCAAGGTCATCTACTTTCGGGGAGTTCACCCAGCAGGCAGCTCTTAGCATCAGGACAACAGCTGTGAGGAATCATATCGAGCTTCCTGAGCAGGCCCTTGAGGATTTACAGTTCTTTGTAGGTTCGGATAACATGTGCCCTCTGCCTGGTATGACTTTGATGTTCGATTTTATGATGAAATCAAATATATAATCAATTTTGTTAAGTGGAAACTAACCATTAATCTACTCACTTGTAGATGTGTCGATGATGGAGATCGAGCGCAAGTTCAAAGGTGCTGATGAGGTCGTCCTGATGCTGTTCCTGGCCACCCACTGAAACCAACAACGTCTCTCATACATTCAAACTGCAAATGACTATGTAAATAGTTGCTGCTGATGCCGGTCCGACAGCAACCGCAGTGTGGCGCGGTCATACAAATGGAACTATGGTTTCACCACGTTACATGATGTAAAACGTTGGTGATGTTGGTTCGACACCAACTGATGCGTGGCATCTTAACTCCACCCCACCCTCATTTGCTCGAACTGTCACATGTAAGGCCTATGGTTGATCTTATCTTCTAGGATATGTGCTTCGCAATGCTGTTATTCTCATGCACTGCATCTATTATGCTGTGCATCAGCTATGGGGTTTGCCTGCGGACACGCAATGTAAACAAGTACTTCGAGATGTGATGGGATCAATTTGGTGAACCGGATTTTGATGTGTGTTTCGTGATGTTTGAACAATCCTTTGTTTACTCTTTCTATGTTACACTAAAGGACTGCAAAAATTTCTAGTTAGAACGAAATATTGTTAAGGCTGCAGCTTTATTCAAAACTCCACCCATACCAATTTACCCAGTTGTTTTCCCATCAAAATCTTGGTATGAGTATCAGACTTTGCCAAATCTTGTGATAATGCTGGCTCCGGCGGAGCGTGCTACCGGCACTTCAAGATCGAGGCGATTTACCTTGTCGTAATTTTCATTTTTGCTGGGGTTGTTCATACCATAAGATGGAGGCTAATGGATCTGAGTTTTTTTTTTTTTTTGCGAAAACAATCAAACCTTCCATGCCCTCACATGCCATCAATATTTTTGGCCGCCGTACTTGCATTAGGCACACAGTCTCTCTATTGGCAAATTTGACAATTTTGACCTTGGGATGAAATCAATTTACAGAATGAACTGACCATAAAACTATTTCACGCCGATGACCTTTTTGTGTAGCGCCCGCCACGCCGGCGCCACACTCTACGGTGCAGCGTCTAGCCCGGGGGCGTTGCACATCTGTCCACCGTGGCAGGCCTGGGCCCCGCACCCAGCAGTGCAACGCCTCCGTGCTAGGCGCCACACATGTAATGTGCAGCGCCTAGCCCCCGGGCGCTGCACTGTGACTTAGATGCCAGCCGCGGCGGCCCTCTCCTCCCCCACCCACCCCATTGCCATCAGTTACAGAACCAGAAGAAGCCGCCGCCGCGGCCCTCTCCTCCCCCTCTCAATCCCCTCTCCCAAATCCATCAGATCGGACGATTTGGTCCGTGGATTCCTTCACCAATCCATCCTAGAAGGTAGCCTCCTCCGATCCCCTTCTTTCTATCCATATAATGTATGCTATTTTGAAGATTTAGAGGAATCCTTGTTTGATTTGATTAGATTTGAATGTTGCATGTATTATAATCTTGCATGTACCTAATTTTGCAACCCTAGTTTAGTTTATTTTATTGAAAAGATATGGTTTGGATATATAGGTTGACATGTTATTTTATATGGAAAAGAGATTTGTATTTAATCTTGCATGAAGTAGGCCTAGTTTAGTTTATTTGTGTTGAACTTATATTTGTATTGACAAGAATGCTTTGGATACATATGCTTTGAATTTTACATCTAGTTTTTTTTGACACTTGAAATAGTAGGAGAGGCTCCTACTGTATGTATTAAATTAAGTGACCAAAAAGTCTTACAGAGTTATAACCTTACATCCATAGCCATGTTGTAACTAAGGGGAAGGGGTGAACAGTAGAAAGAGGGAACAAAAGAATAAGGTTAAATACTATTTACAAAAGAGGACAAAAAGGGTTGAAGTTTCTCTCCCACTCTGTAACGAAGAAGGGAAAGGTCCTCTCTCAACCTAGTCAGCCAGGATGATTTCGAAGGTGAGATCCCTCTGAAGTGTTTGTTGTTTCTCTCTTTCCATATGCTCCATGCAGCCTGTAGGAAGATGTCCATGAACATCGGGCTATTCCACGTAGTTTTCGCGTGCTCAATCCATTGAAGTCTTGAACCATGTGTTATCCAGCTAATATTAATATGTGACCAACACTCTTGGCTAAATGGACAGGTGAAGAAAAGGTGCTCCAAAGTTTCTTCAATAGGAGAAGTACACAACAGACAAGTGTGGTTGTCACCAATGTTGTAGTGTCTCCTCTTGAGCATGTTTCGTGTGTTTAGCCTATCGGAGAGGAGTAGCCAGCCGAACACTTTTATTTTCACGGTGACCTTAGATTTCCACAACCATTTGTATGTTTGATGAGCTCTTATTTCTCTGAAGTAATATGAGTAATATTGGCTCGCAGTTTAATCTCCTTTACCCCAAATGCATGTCCATTTATCCTCTCCTGGGCCAAGGTAATCGGAGTCAGCAATTGGTGAAGATCCATCAGCTCTGCATGTGCCTGCACAGAAAGGGGAAGCGGGAAGGTTTCCCCCAACGTACCAGCCGTTAAAAGTGCCTGGACAGATATATCTTCATTTTTGGCGTACGAAAAGGCCCTGGGGTGGCTAGAGGCCAGAATATCATCCATCCAAAGATCTTTCCAAAGTAAAGTGTTGCAGCCATCTTGAATTGTAATTTTGCATCTAGTAAGTGTACTTTAGTTTATTTGTATTCAAAAGATACGCACAGTTGACAAGAAAGCTTTTTTTTTCAAATTGTTAGGATGGTTTGGCTTCTCGATGATCACTGGGACAAGCAACACCGGTCGTACGCTATGTCGGTGGAGCAGCGGGTAATAATGAAAGTGGCCGGTGTTATGAATTTTGTGTTTATTTCAAACACAAATGCCCCATATGTAATTTTATGATTTGTTTGTTTGTAGGAGCTTGCACCTCTGAAGCTTCGGTCTCACGGGGTCACCCTTGGGTGGATGCGCTATGATGAGCGGTACACACCATATGTAAGGGAGACAGGACTTCTCCCTTTCATTCAGTTGGTCAGCCGGTCGATGCCACCCAACAATGCTGCAACACTCACCGCGCTTATTGATCATTGGAGGCCGGAGACACACAGTTTCCATCTTCAGACCGGGGAGATGACCGTGACGCTCCAGGATATGGCTATGATCACCGGTCTTCCTATCGATGGGAATCCTCTATGTATGAACACCGATTCTGATGGGTGGCGCGCGCAAATGCATGCCCTTATCGGTATGGTTCCTCCGGAGCCTCGGGAACCAGAAGCAAAACACAAGAAGAAGGAAAGAGTCGCAACCGGTGCTCCTTTCACGTGGATTACAATGCACTTTGGTACTTGCCCTGAGGAAGCTAATGAGGACACGGTCAAGACATATGCTCGTGTCTACATGTGGTACGTGATATCCAGGACTATGTTTGCTGACGGCACAGGCAAGAATGCTCCATGGATGTATCTGAAGGCGTTGACCGTCTTCGATAGCAAATGGAGTTGGGGTTCGGCGACACTGGCTTACTTGTACAGACAGGTATGAAGTTGTTTCTTTTTCACTTCATTGCTACATTATCAATGTGATCTTGCTATTAATTCAACCATGTTCTCTTTTATGTGCATTTGGATGAAGCCTGTTGTAGGCCATCTGGAGGTATTGGTGGTTGTATGCTCGCACTTTCCATATGGAGCTGGGAGCGTTTGCCGGTTGGACGACCAAAGACCGTGAAGTATGAGGATTGGGACGACAAAGACGACCCACTACGGCTCCCCACTTGGGCTTACAAGTGGGATGTGTTAAATGAGACGACAAATGATCCCTCGGTCATGTACAAGTTGTACAAGAGCGAGCTGGACGCGATCACGCCTGAGCAGGTGAATCGACATTGCATAAGTGATTATCATGCTTCTATCGTAACTCGATATCAATTTTGCATTCTATCCCATTTTGCAGGTGGAATGGGAGTCGTATGGAAAAGGAGAGAGTTTTCGTAACCCTATAGAGTTCAGGTTGAATCCGATGTGCACTAGGGATAGGTATCTCTGGCATATGCGGTGCCCACTCATATGCAACTGGGTGGTTGAGCTTCACCTGCCACATCGGGTGTTCCGCCAGTTTGTTTTGTTCCAGCCACACCCGCCGGAGTGGGAGGACACCGACAAGTTGCTACACGCGTAAGATATAATTAACCTTGAGCACTTAGCGGCTTCTCGCCCGTTTCGATGGTGGTAATATTCTGTTTCTAACTTGCAGGTTGGATAGGAAAAAGCAGCGGAAGATCAAGGATTGGGCCAAGCATCACAGGAAGTATGTCGTACAGTTCGTGCTTAGTGTGGAGCAAGCTAGGGCTGGAAAACGAGCCCAGCTTCCTGAGCACTGCCCGATCGCGTTCAACAACTATCTCACATGGTTTCTTGGAAGTACCCATGTGGAGGTATGCAAGCCGGCGTATGCTGAGGAGATTTTGGAAGATCCCACCATTTTTGATGAGCTAGCCCAGCACCAGTACAACACATTAGTCGGGAAAGGCAACTCAGTGATCCCTTCAGCTCCAGTGATGAGCTTTGTGGTATTTGCCCTTTTGTCTTTTCCATTCGCACTGTTCTCATCTTCGCTTGCCTAACACGTTAATACCATTTCTGTTCATTGTTAGGGAACGTAGTAATTTCGAAACAATTCCTACGCACACGCAAGATCATGGTGATGCATAGCAACGAGAGGGGAGAGAGTTGTCCACGTACCCTCGTAGACCGAAAGCGGAAGCGTTAGAACAACGCGGTTGATGTAGTCGTACGTCTTCATGGCCCGACCGATCAAGCACCGAAACTACGTCACCTCCGAGTTCTAGCACACGTTCAGCTCGATGACGATCCCGGACTCCGATCCAGCAGAATGTCGGGGAAGAGTTCCGTCAGCACGACGGCGTGGTGACGATCTTGATGTTCTACCGTCGCAGGGCTTCGCCTAAGCACCGCTACAATATTATCGAGCACTATGGTGGAGGGGGGCACCGCACACGGCTAAGAGATCAAGATATCAATTGTTGTGTCTATGGGGTGCCCCCTGCCCCCGTATATAAAGGAGCAAGGGAGGAGGAGGCCGGCCCTAGGAGGGGCGCGCCAAGGGAGTAGGATTCCTACTCCTAGTAGGAGTAGGTTTCTTTCTTTTCTAGTCCAACTAGGAGAAGGGGGGAAAGGAGGGGAGTGGAGAAGGAAGGGAGAGGGGGGCCGCGCCCCAAACCCCTTGTCCTATTCGGACTGGGCTTGGAAGGGGCACGCGCCACCTCCTGGCTCCTTCCCACTAACGCGCATTAAGGCCCAATACTCTTCCCCGTATTCCCGTAACTCCCCGGTACTCCGAAAAATACCCGAATCATCCGGAACCTTTCCAATGTCTGAATATAGTCGTCATATATATCGATCTTTACATCTCGACCATTTCGAGACTCCTCGTCATGTCCCAGATCTCATCCGGGACTCCGAACTCCTTCGGTACAACAAAATTCATAAACTCATAATAAAACTGTCATCGAAACCTTAAGCGTGCGGACCCTACGGGTTCGAGAACTATGTAGACATGATCGAGACACGTTTCCAGTCAATAACCAATAGCGGAACCTGGATGCTCATATTGGCTCCTACATATTCTATGAAGATCTTTATCGGTCAAACCGCATAACAACATACGTTGTTTCCTTTGTCATCGGTATGTTACTTGCCCGAGATTCGATCGTCAGTATCCCAATACCTAGTTTAATCTCGTTACCGGCAAGTCTCTTTACTCGTTACGTAATGCATTATTCCATAACTAACTCATTAGCTACATTGCTTGCAAGGCTTATAGTGATGTGCATTACCGAGAGGGCCCAGAGATACCTCTCCGACAATCAGAGTGACAAATCCTAATCTCAAAATACGCCAACTCAACATGTACCTTCGGAGACACCTATAGAGCTCCTTTATAATCACCCAGTTACGTTGTGGCGTTTGGTAGCACACAAAGTGTTCCTCCGGTAAATGGGAGTTGCATAATCTCATAGTCATAGGAACATGTATAAGTCATGAAGAAAGCAATAGCAACATACTAAACGATCAAGTGGTAAGCTAACAGAATGTGTCAAGTCAATCACATCATTCTTCTAATGATGTGATCCCGTTAATCAAATGACAACTCATGTCTATGGCTAGGAAACACAACCATCTTTGATCAACAAGCTAGTCAAGTAGAGGCATACTAGTGACACTATGTTTGTCTATGTATTCACACATGTATTATGTTTCCGGTTAATACAATTCTAGCATGAATAATAAACATTTATCATGAAATAAGGAAATAAATAATAACTTTATTATTGCCTCTAGGGCATATTTCCTTCAGTCTCCCACTTGCACTAGAGTCAATAATCTAGTTCACATCACCATGTGATTTAACAGTAATGTTCACATCTGCATGTGATTAACACCCATCGTTCACATCGTTTTGTGACCAACACTCAAAAGGTTTACTAGAGTCAATAATCTAGTTCACATCGCTATGTGACTAACACCCAAAGAGTACTAAGGTGTGATCATGTTTTTCTCGTGAGAGAAGCTTAGTCAACGGGTGTGTCACATTCAGAGCCGTATGTATTTTGCAAATATTCTATGTCTACAATGCTCTGCATGGAGCTACTCTAGCTAATTGCTCCCACTTTCAATATGTATCCATATTGAGACTTAGAGTCATCTGGATCAGTGTGAAAGCTTGCACCGATGTAACTCTTTACGATGGGTTTTTATCACCTCCATAATCGAGAAATATTTCCTTAGTCCTCACTAAGGATATTCTTGACCAATGTCCAGTGATCTACTCCTAGATCACTATTGTACTCCCTTGCCAAATTCAGAGCAAGGTATACAATAGGTTTGGTACATAGCATAGCATACTTTATAGAACCTATGACTGAGGCATAGGGAATGACTTTCATTCTCTTTTCTATTTTCTGCCCTGGTCGGGATTTGAGTCTTACTCAATTTCACACCTTTGCAACACATGCAAGAACTCTTTCTTTGACTGTTCCATTTTGAACTATTTCAAAATCTTGACAAGGTACATACTTATTGAAAAACTTATCAAGCGTCTTGATCTATCTCAATAGATCTTGATGCTCAATATGTAAGTAGCTTTACTGAGGTCTTTCTTTTAAAGAACTCCTTTCAGATACTCATTTATGCTTTCCAGAAAAATTCTACAGCATTTCTGATCAACAATATGTTACTCACATATATTTATCAGAAAGGCGGTAGTGCTCCCACTCACTTTATTGTAAATACAGGCTTCACCAGCAAGTCTGTATAAAACTATATGATTTGATCAACTTATCAAAGCGTATATTCCAACTCTGAGATGCTTGCACCAGTCCATAGATGGATCTCTGGAGCTTGCACATTTTGTTAGCACTTTTAGGATTGACAAAACCTTGTGGTTGCATCATATACAACTCTTCTTTAAGAAAACCATTAAGGAATGCAGTTTTGACATCCATTTGTCAGATTTCTTAAAATGTGGCAATTGCTAACATGACTCGGACAGACTTAAGCATCGCTACAGTTTGAGAAAATCTCATTGTAGTCAACACCTTGAACTTGTCGAAAACCTTTTTGCAACAAGTCGAGCTTTGTAGATAGTAAAACTACTATCAACGTCTATCTTCCTCTTGAAGATCCATTTATACAATATGGCTTGCCGATCTTCGGGCAACTCCACCAAAGTCCACACTTTGTTCTCATACATGGATCCCATCTCAGATTTCATGGCCTCAAGCCATTTCGTGGAATCTGGGCTCATCATCGCTTCCTCATAGTTCGTAGGTTCATCATGGTCTAGTAACATGACTTCCAGAACAGGATTACCTTACCACTCTGGCGCAGACTGTACTTTGGAAGACCTACGAGGTTTTGTAGTAACTTAATCTGAAGTTTCATGATCATCATCATTAGCTTCCTCACTAATTGGTGTAGGAATTGCTGGAACTGATTTCTGTGATGAACTACTTTCCAATTTAGGAGAAGGTACAAATTACCTTATCAAGCTCTACTTTCCTCCCACTCACTTCTTTCGAGAGAAACTCCTTCTCTAGAAAGGATCCATTCTTAGCAACGAATGGTTTGCCTTCGGATTTGTGATAGAAGGTGTACCCAACAGTTTCCTTTGGGTATTCTATGAAGACGCACTTCTCCGATTTGGGTTCGAGCTTATCAGGTCGAAACCTTTTTCACATAAGCATCGCAACTCCAAACTTTAAGAAACGACAGCTTAGGTTTAGTGCTAAACCATAGTTCATACGGTGTCGTCTCAACGGATTTAGATGGTGCCCTTTTTAAAGTGAATGTAGCTGTCTCTAATGCATAACCCCAATATGACATTGGTAAATTGGTAAGAGACATCATTGATCGCACCATATCAAATAAAGTGCGGTTACGACGTTCGGACACACCATTACACTGTGGTGTTCCATGTGGCGTGAACTGTGAAACTATTCCACATTGTTTAAAATGAAGGCCAAACTCGTAACTCAAATATTCTTCTCTATGATCAGATTGTAGAAACTTTATTTTCTTATTATGATGATTCTCCACTTTACTCTGAAATTCTTTGAAGTTTTCAAATGTTTCAGACTTGTGCTTCATTAAGTAGATATACCCATATCTGCTCAAATCATCTGTGAAGGTTAGAAAATAACGATACTTGCCACGAGCATCAACACTCATTGGATCGCATACATCGGTATGTACTATTTCCAACAAGTCAGTAGCTCGTTCCATTGTTCCGGAGAACGGAGTTTTAGTCATCTTGCCCAAAAGGCACGGTTCGCAAACATCAAATGATTCATAACCAAGTGATTCCGAAAATCCATCTTTATGGAGTTTCTTCATGCACTTTACACTGATATGACCCAAACGGCAGTGCCACAAATAAGTTGCACCATCATTATTAACTTTGCATCTTTTGGCATCAATATTATGAATATGTGTATCACCACGATCGAGATCCAACAAACTATTTTCATTGGGTGTATGACCATTGAAGGTCTTATTCATGTAAACAGAACAACAATTATTCTCTGACTTTAAATGAATAACCGTATTGCAATAAACATGATCAAATCATATTCACACTCAACGCAAATGCCAAATAACATTTATTTAGGTTTAACACTAATCCCAAAAATATAGGGAGTGTGAGATGATGATCATATCAATCTTGGAACTACTTCCAACACTCATCGTCACTTCACCCTCAACTAGTCTCTGTTTATTCTGTAACTCCTGTTTCGAGTTACTAATTTCAGCAACCGAACAAGTATCAAATACTCAGGGGCTACTATAAACACTAGTAAGGCACACATCAATAACATGTATATCAAATATACCCTT
The DNA here is from genome assembly GCF_018294505.1 of Triticum aestivum. Taxonomy (NCBI): domain Eukaryota; kingdom Viridiplantae; phylum Streptophyta; class Magnoliopsida; order Poales; family Poaceae; genus Triticum; species Triticum aestivum. The sequence goes on along the minus strand of NC_057810.1, from coordinate 177,241,277 downwards.
GTTCAATTTGCCATCCTTCTTATCCACCAAATATTCAGGGCATTTCTGCTTTCAGTGACCATTTCCTTTGCAGTAGAAGCACTCAGTTTCAGGCTTTGGTTCAGCTTGGGGCTTCTTCACGGGAGTGACAACTTGCTTGTCATTCTACTTGAAGTTCCCTTTCTTTCCCTTTTGCCCTTTTCTTGAAACTAGTGATCTTGTCAACCATCAACACTTGATGCTCTTTCTTGATTTCTACCTTCGTCGATTTCAACATCACGAAGAGCTGGGGAATCGTTTTCGTCATCCCTTGAAGACTATAGTTCATCACGAAGTTCTAGTAACTTGGTGATGATGACTAGAGAACTCTGTCAATCACTATCTTATCTGGAAGATTAACTCCCACTTGATTCAAGCGATTGTAGTACCCAAAAAATCTGAGCACATGCTCACTAGTTGAGCGATTCTCCTCCATCTTTTAGCTATAGAACTTGTCGGAGACTTCATATCTCTCAACTCGGGTATTTGCTTGAAATATTAACTTCAATTCCTGGAACATCTCATATGGTCTATGACGCTCAAAACGTCTTTGAAGTCCCGATTCTAAGCCGTTAAGCATGGTGCACTAAACTATCAAGTAGTCATCATATTGAGCTAGCCAAACGTTCATAACGTCTACATTTGCTCGTGCAATATGTCTGTCACCTAGCAGTGCATTAAGGACATAATTTTTCTGTGCAGCAATGAGGATAAACCTTAGATCACGGATCCAATCCGCTTCATTGCTACTAACATCTTTCAACACAATTTTCTCTAGGAACATATCAAAATAAACATATGAAAGCAACAACGCGAGCTATTGATCTACAACATAATTTGCAAAATACTACCAGGACTAAGTTCATGATAAATTTAAGTTCAATTAATCATATTAATTAAGAATTCCCACTTAGACAGACATCTCTCTAGTCATCTAAGGGATCACGTGATCCAAATCAACTAAACCATGTCCGATCATCACGTGAGATGGAGTAGTTTCAATGGTGAACATCACTATGATGATCATATCTACTATATGATTCACGTTCAACCTTTCGGTCTCTGTGTTCCGAGGCCATATCTGTATATGCTAGGCTCGTCAAGTTTAACCTGAGTATTCCGCGTGTGCAACTGTTTTGCACCCGTTGTATTTGAACATAGAGCCTATCACACCCGATCATCACATGGTGTCTCAGCACGAAGAACTTTCGCAATGGTGCATACTCAGGGAGAACACTTCTTGATAATTAGTGAGAGATCATCTTAAAATCCTACCGTTAATCAAAGCAAGATAAGATGCATAAAGGATAAACATCACATGCAACCAATATAAGTGATATGATATGGCCATCATCATCTTGTGCTTGTGATCTCCATCTCCGAAGCACCGTCGTGATCACCATCGTCACCGGCGCACCTTGATCTCCATCGTAGCATCGTTGTCGTTACACCATCTACTGCTTCTACGACTATCGCTATCGCTTAGTGATAAAGTAAAGCAATTACAGGGCGTTTGCATTTCATACAATAAAGCGACAACCATATGGCTCCTGCCAGTTGCCGATAACTTCGGTTACAAAACATGATCATCTCATACAATAAAATATAGCATCACGTCTTGACCATATCACATCACAACATGCCCTGCAAAAACAAGTTAGACGTCCTCTACTTTGTTGTTGCAAATTTTACGTGGCTGCTACAGGCTGAGCAAGAACCGTTCTTACCTACGCATCAAAACCACACCGATAGTTCGTCAAGTTAGTGCTGTTTTAACCTTCGCAAGGACCGGGCGTAGCCATACTTGGTTCAACTAAAGTTGGAGAAACAGACAGCCGCCAGCCACCTGTGTGCAAAGCACGTCGGTAGAACCAGTCTCGCATAAGCGTACGCGTAATGTCGGTCCGGGCCGCTTCATCCAACAATACCGCCAAACCAAAGTATGACATGCTGGTAAGCAGTATGACTTGTATCGCCCACAACTCACTTGTGTTCTACTCGTGCACATAACATCTATGCATAAAACCTGGCTCGGATGCCACTGTTAGGGAACGTAGTAATTTCAAAAAATTTCCTACGCACACGCAAGATCATGGTGATGCATAGCAATGAGAGGGGAGAGTGTTGTCCACGTACCCTCGTAGACCGAAAGTGGAAGCGTTAGAACAACGTGGTTGATGTAGTCGTACGTCTTCACGGCCCGACCGATCAAGCACCGAAACTACGGCACCTCCGAGTTCTAGCACACGTTCAGCTCGATGACGATCCCCGGACTCCGATCCAGCAGAATGTCAGGGAAGAGTTTCGTCAGCATGACAGCGTGGTGATGATCTTGATGTTCTACCGGCGCAGGGCTTCGCCTAAGCACCGCTATAATATTATCGAGGACTATGGTGGAGGGGGGCACCGCACACGGCTAAAAGATCAAGACATCAATTGTTGTGTCTATGGGGTGCCCCCTGCCCCCGTATATAAAGGAGCAAGGGAGGAGGAGGCCGGCCCTAGGAGGGGCGCGCCAAGGGAGTAGGATTCCTACTCCTAGTAGGAGTAGGTTTCCTTCTTTCGTAGTCCAACTAGGAGAAGGGGCGAAAGGAGGGGAGTGGAGAAGGAAGGGAGAGGGGGGCCGCGCCCCAAACCCCTTGTCCAATTCGGACTGGGCTTGGGAGGGGCGCGCGCCACCTCCTGGCTCCTTCCCACTAAGGCCAAGCCCAATACTCTTCCCCGTATTCCCGTAACTCCCCGGTACTCCGAAAAATACCCGAATCATCCGGAACCTTTCCAATGTCCGAATATAGTCGTCCAATATATCAATCTTTATGTCTAGACCATTTTGAGACTCCTCGTCATGTCCCCGATCTCATCCGGGGCTCCGAACTCCTTAGGTACATCAAAACTCATAAACTCATAATAAAACTGTCATCGAAACCTTAAGCGTGCGGACCCTACGGGTTCGAGAACTATGTAGACATGACCAAGACACGTTTCCGGTCAATAACCAATATCGGAACCTGGATGCTCATACTGGCTCTTACATATTCTACGAAGATCTTTATCGGTTAAACCGCATAACAACATACGTTGTTCCCTTTGTCATCGGTATGTTACTTGCCCGAGATTCGATCGTCGGTATCCCAATACCTAGTTTAATCTCATTACCGGCAAGTCTCTTTACTCGTTACGTAATGCATTATTCTGTAACTAACTCATTATCTACATTGCTTGCAAGGCTTATAGTGATGTGCATTACCGAGAGGGCCCAGAGATACCTCTCCGACAATCGGAGTGACAAATCCTAATCTCGATATACGCCAACTCAACATGTACCTTCGGAGACACCTGTAGAGCTCCTTTATAATCACCCAGTTACGTTGTGACGTTTGGTAGCACACAAAGTGTTCCTCCGGTAAACGGGAGTTGCATAATCTCATAGTCATAGGATCATGTATAAGTCATGAAGAAAGCAATAGCAACATACAAAACGATCAAGTGCTAAGCTAACGGAATGGGTCAAGTCAATCACATCATTCTTCTAATGATGTGATCCTGTTAATCAAATGACAACTCATGTCTATGGCTAGGAAACACAACCATCGTTGATCAACAAGCTAGTCAAGTAGAGGCATACTAGTGACACTATGTTTGTCTATGTATTCACACATGTATTATGTTTCCGGTTAATACAATTCTAGCATGAATAATAGACATTTATCATGAAATAAGAGAAATAAATAATAACTTTATTATTGCCTCTAGGGCATATTTCTTTCATTCATAGAGTGCCCAGATCAAGAAAGCAGCTGATGAGACCGAGACTATTCTGGAAACAACCCCGGCTGGCAAAAGCGATGGGGAAGGTGCACTTCGAGCATTCATTAAGGTTCACATCTCCTTCAAACTAGCACTTAACATGTTTTGCTACGTTCAATGTCTCGTTCACTTGTACATGTTGCAGCGTCAGGGCCAAAAGTTAAGGCGGCTATCAAACCTTTTTGGTTGTCGTGACCCCGAGTATGTATCACCAGAACGGTCTAGGTCGGCGACACCATCAGATCCCACTTCGGGCCAGGGCCATGGTGATCCTTTGGAGGATGAGGATGTGGGTGTGATCACCCAAGAGGTATGGCATGATCATATATCCTATTGTTGATGCATTGCTAACTATATCCTCACACACGGTCTTTCCATATCTTTTGTTGATGCATAGGTTGCTGATGATATGACCTTGGGGACGTACCAGGTTCGGTCTGCATACCAGTTAAAGCCTAGGAAGGGAATCAACAAATACACACCTGAAGACTTCACCCAAAGAGGCAAAAGGACGGTCGGCACCTCGCGGATGGCGGCTTTGGATGACTATTTGGATGACGATGTGGATGACGTGGAGGAACCGGAGCTGGAGCCGGAGCGGGTTCCTCTTCCTAGGAAGGTGAAGAAGATCTCCGTCAAGAGGGGGGAGGAGCCAAAAAGCACTCAAGGAACTAGTCATCGTCCTCTATTTGTAATGTTGAACTTGGAGTGGTGGTAGCTCTTAGTAATGTGGAACTTATTATGTCGTTGAACTTGGAGTGGTGGTAGCTCTATGTTAAATTTGAAGTTGTGGTAGCTCTTAGTAATGTGGAACTTGTTATGTCGTTGAACTTGGAGTGGTGTTAGTAATATTGAACTTGTTGTGATGGTCACTATAGGAGTCACAGTCTTTGTTGAACTTAAAGATCCTCACTGTTTATTGTACGAAATGTTGAACTGTGCCTAAAAATGACCTAGTCTAAATGACAAAAAAACACTAAGTGTTTGTGCAGCGCCTAGCTGGGAGGCGCCACACTCTACAGTGTAGCACCTACGAAACGGGCGTTGCACTTTACAGTGTGGGCGCCTGCCAACTAGGCGCCACACAAACACTTAGCAAATTTGTGGCCTGGGAAGAGCTATCCAGAGAGCAACAGAATGTTTTGCTAGTTACAGACCTGTGCAACGCCCAGCTTGGAGGCGCCACACTGAGCAGTGCAACACCCAGGAGCTAGGCATTGCACTGCTCAGTGTGGCGCCTCCAAGCTGGGCGTTGCACAGGTCTGTAACTAGCAAACCATCTTGTTGCTCTCTGGACAGCTATTCCTAGTGCAACGCCTCAGATCTAGGCATCATACGCACCAGTGCAACGCCTAGCTCTTGGGCATAGCACGCCTGGGAAGAACTGTCCAGAGAGCAACAAAAGGTTTGCTAGTTACAGACCTGTGCAACGCCCAGCTTGGAGGCGCCACACTGAGCAGCTCCTAGGCGTTGCACTGGGACTTAGAGAATTTTTGGCATATGCACACATAGTACGATGATGTGAAGTAGGACTCATACCTAGCAAGCAAACAACTGTGAAGACAACATATGCACAAAGTACTTCACGACACATACTAGTTCATAACACATAGTACTTCAACTTGAGGAGTAGTTCATACAACCAAATTTAGGAGAAAATACATAGTACTTCACGACATATAGTAGTTCACAACCAAATCGAGGAGGAGGCATAGTAGTTCATGACACATAGTAGTTCACAACCAAATCGAGGAGGAGGCATAGTAGTCATGACACATAGTAGTTCACAACCAAATCGAAGAGCATAGTTTAGAGGATGACACGATCATCATCCACAAGCAAGTTGAAGATGACATAGCTCTATTGCGTAGAGCAAGGCCCCTTTCCCTTCTTCTTCTTCCTCTCTTCTTCCTCTTCCTCCTCCCTTTTCCTTATGAGGTGAGCCTCCTTGACCACCCTCTCCATGAATATTTGATTGTCCCTCTCTTTTTTTTCAGCTGCAATTGCCCAAAGCTTCATGGTTCTTTCTTCAAAATCCTTTTGACACTTCTTCTGTGCCTCCTCACATTTCCTCACCAACGCTTGCTCCCTAGAGTACATCGCATTTGACACTCTCTCTCTTTCCTTCCTCTTTTTCTTAAGCTCCTCTTCCTTCTTCTTTAGTGCGGCTGCATCCTCATCTCTAAGCTTCTTTGCAGCCTTCTCCCACCATCCCGCCATCTCATCTTCACCATCCTCCTTCATTGTTGGTTTGTTGGGTTGGGAAGCCGCCATACCTACAATGAGTGAAACATAATGGTCAGTAAAGACAATAAAAACAATTAGAAGAACATGTACAACAAGAACATATGAAAAAGAAGAACATATGAAAAACAAGAACATATGAAACATTATAGTTAGTGAGCAACATATGGAAATGGTCCATCGAGGTATCCAAACATTCCTCTATAACGACCTTGTCCCTGTCCATCACCACGGCCAAGTCCACCACCAAGGACAAGACCATCACCAAGGCAAAGACTATCACCACGGCCAAGACCATCACCACGGCCAACACCACCACCACGAGCTCTACCACCACCACGGCCTACACCACCACCACGGCCTCTTGTAAGTCCTAGTTGCCGACCTCTTTGTTGCCTAGATCCTCTTTGGCTACCACTTGGTTGGCTTGGCACTTGTTGGCTACCAATTGGTTGGCTTGGCACTTGTTGGCTACCACTTGGTTGGCTTCCTTGTGTAGTTCCTTGTTGGCTTGTGCTTGCATCATTTTTCTTGGACCTTTTCCTTGGTTTCGTACATTTTCTTTTGTTGTGGCCATGACCTTTGCACTACCCATGATGGGAGCTCTCACGAAGCTCTTGGAATTGGTCGTTGCCCGCTTCGCGGCGGCCACCATGGCCCCATCCTTCCATGTCGCCTCTAAGACGCTTTGTCTTATGTCTACCCCGTTTAACAACCTTCAACTCCGGATCCGGCCATAGTTGAACACCATGGTACTCCGGCCATTGTGATTGGTCAAAATCTGGGTGAAAGCGGGGAGCCCATGTTTTCTTGACTGTCATGGTTGAGAACTCCGACTCCCTCACGGTGCGTGGGTGATTGATGTCCACATTCCTAACGCGACCGGCGGTATACAAGTGTGAGCATGGGAGATGAAGCAACAATGGCCTCCCGCAAGAGCAATCACATTGTGTTAACGACACCTTGAAAGCCCGACCTCCATGTTGGCGGCCATCATTTGTGGTTCCTCCTGGCTCTTTCACTTCGTACTTCCACTCTTCGTTGTCATATAATATAGCTTCTTCTGTGTCCGCCTTCCGTGATTGAAATTCTAACCATTCATCAACCTTGGGTGGGAACTTGTACTTGTACTTGCGCGGGTTCTCACCCGCTATTTGTGCATTCGTTTCCATCGAGTACTTTAGAAAGTATGCATTCATCTTGTAAAATGTGTATTGAACTATTGCCGTCACGGGTAATCCACGTGCACCTTTGAGCACCCTGTTGAAGCATTCGGTCATATTGCATGTCATTTGACCATATCTCCGGCCATCTTCATCAAAAGCACGTGCCCACTTGTTCCGTTATTGAATGTGCCTATTGAGAAAGTCTTGATCCCCGGGATCTAGTTTTTTGTGTGCGAGCAATTTGTGGTACAAAGTGGCGAACCGCTTGTCGTAGAAAGCGAGACAACAATCTTGAAGATCATCGGCCAACTCCTTAAGGCCACATGCCCTATAGAAGTTCGAACAAAAGTGCCTCATGCACCATCGATGGTGCAATGGAGCATGCCAGGTGCTACGTCTTGAGCTTGTGTTGGTTTTCCTTGAAGAGGAAAGGGTGATGCAGCAATAGTAGCGTAAGTATTTCCCTCAGTTTTTGAGAACCAAGGTATCAATCCAGTAGGAGGCTCCTCAAAAGTCCCACGCACCTACACAAACAAACAAAGAACTCGCAACCAACGCAATAAAGGGGTTGTCAATCCCTTCACGACCACTTGCGAAAGTGAGATCTGATAGAGATAGTATGATAAGATAAATATACTTTTGGTATTTTATAATATACATTGGAAAAGTAAAGATGCAAATAAAAGTAGATTGAAAGCTTATATGATAAAAGATAGACCCGGGGGCCACATGTTTCACTAGTGGCTTCTCTCAAGATAACATAAGTATTACGGTGGGTGAACAAATTACTGTCGAGTAATTGATAGAAAAGCGAATAATTATGAGATTATCTAGGCATGATCATGTATATAGGCATCACGTCCGCGACAAGTAGACCGACTCCTGCCTGCATCTACTACTATTACTCCACACATCGACCGCTATCCAGCATGCATCTAGAGTATTAAGTTCATAAGAACAGAGTAACGCATTAAGAAAGATGACATGATGTAGAGGGATAAACTCATGCAATATGATATAAACCCCACCTTTTTATCCTCGATGGCAACAATACAATACGTGCCTTGCAACCCTTATTGTCACTGGGTCAGGACACCGCAAGATTGAACCCAAAGCTAAGCACTTCTCCCATTGCAAGAAAGATCAATCTAGTAGGCCAAACCAAACTGATAATTCGAAGAGACTTGCAAAGATAACTCAATCATACATAAAATAATTCAGAGAAGATTCAAATATTTCTCATAGATAAACTTGATCATAAACCCACAATTCATCAGATCTCGACAAACACACCGCAAAAAGAGTTACATCAAATAGATCTCCACAAGAGAGGGGGAGAACATGGTATTGAGATCCAAAAAGAGAGAAGAAGCCATCTAGCTAATAACTATGGACCTGAAGGTCTATGGTAAACTACTCACAACTCATCGGAGGGGCTATGGTGTTGATGTAGAAGCCCTTCGTGGTCGATTCCCCCTCCGGCGGAGCACCGGCGAAGGCTCCAGGATGGGATCTCGCGGATACAAAAGGTTACGGCGGTGGAAATTGTTTTTTGTTGGCTCCCTGGATGTTTTCGGGGTACGTGGGTATATATAGGAGGAAGAAGTAGGTCGGTGGCCGCCCGAGGGGCCCACGAGATAGGGGGCGCGCCCTGTAGGGGTGGGCACTCCCTCCACCCTCGTGGCCGCCTCGGCTGCTTCTTGGCTTGCACTCCAAGTCCTCTGGATCACGTTTGTTCCAAAAATCACGATCCCAAAGGTTTCATTCCGTTTGGACTCCGTTTGATATTCCTTTTCTTTGAAATATTGAAATAGGCAAAAAAATCCAGCAATACGGGCTGGGCCTCCGGTTAGTAGGTTAGTCCCAAAAATGATATAAATGTGTAAAGTAAAGCCCATAAACATCCAAAAAGGGTAATATAATAGCATGGACCAATCAAAAATTATAGATACGTTGGAGACGTATCATGCATCCCCAAGCTTAATTCCAGCTCGTCCTCGAGTAGGTAAATGATAAAAACAGAATTTTTGATGTGGAATGCTACCTAGCATAATTCTCATTGTAATTTTATTTATTGTGGGATGAATTTTCAGATCCAAATGATTCAAAATAAAAGTTCATATTGACATAAGAAATAGTAATACTTCAAGCATACTAATAAAAGCAATCATGTCTTCTCAAAATAACATGTCTAAAGAAAGTTCATCCCTACAAAATCATATAGTTAGTCTATGCTTCATTTTCGTCACACAAAATGTCCCAAATTCTGCACCCCCGATGACAAGCCAAGAATTTTTTTTGTACTTAAATAATCTCAAACTTTTTCAACTTTCACGCAATACATGAACGTGAGCCATGGATATAGCACTATGGGTGGAATAGAATATGATGATGGGAATTGTGTGGAGAAGACAAAAAAGGAGAAAGTCTCACATTGACAAGCATAATCAACGGGCAATGAAGATGCCCATCAATTGATGTCAACACGAGGAGTAGGGATTACCATGCAATGGATGCAGTAGAGCTATAAATGAATGCAAGCTCAACAAAAGAAAACTAGTGGGCGTGCATCCAACTTGCTTGCTCACGAAGACCTAGGGCATTTTGAGGAAGCCCATCGTAGGAATATACAAGCCAAGTTCTATAATGAAAAATTCCCACTAGTATATAAAGTGACAACATATGAGACTCGCTATATGAAGAACATGGTGCTACTTTGAAGCACAAGTGTGGAAAAGAGATAGTAACATTGCCCCTTTTGATTTATTTTCTTTTTTTTCTTTTTCTTTTTTGGGCCTTTTTTTTCTTTGGCCTTTTTTTGGGGACAATGCTCTAATAATGATGATCATCACACTTTTATTGATTTACAACACATGAATTACAACTCGAAACTAGAACATGATATGACTCTATGAATGCCTCCGGCGGTGTATCGGGATGGTGCAATGAGTCAAGAGTGACATGTATGAAAAATTATGCATGGTGGCTTTGCCACAAATACGATGTGAACTACATGATCATGTAATGACAATATGACAAAAGTAATGCGGGTCATGATGATAAACGGAACGGTGGAAAGTTGCATGGCAATATATCTCGGAATGGCTATGGAAATGCCATAATGGGTATGTATGGTGGCTGTTTTGAGGAAGATATAAGGAGGTTTATGTGTGATAGAGCGTATCATATCACGGGGTTTGGATGCACCGGCGAAGTTTGCACCAACTCTCAAGGTGAGAAAGGGCAATGCACGGTACCGAAGAGGCTAGCAATGATGGAAAGGTAAAAGTGCGTATAATCCATGGACTCAACATTAGTCAAAAGAACTCATATACTTATTGCAAAAATTTAGAAGTCATCAAAAACCAAGCACTACGCGCATGCTCCTAGAGGGATAGATTGGTAGGAAAAGACCATCGCTCGTCCCCGACCGCCACTCATAAGGATGCACAATCCAAGGACACTTCATCTTTCAAATTTGTTACACAACTTTAACCATACATGCATGCTACGGGACTTGCTAACTTCAACACAAGCATTCTTTAAATTCATAATCACCCGACTAGCATGACTTTAATATCACTACCTCCATATCTCAAAACAATTATCAAGTATCAAATTGATCATAGCATCCAATTCACTTCCTATCATAGTTTTTATTATACCCAACTTGGATGTCTACCATTCTAGGACCAATTTTATAACCATAGCAAATACCATGCTGTTCTAAAAGACTCTAAAAATAATATAAGTGAAGCATGAGAGACTAGCAATTTCTACAAAATTAAGCCAACGCAGTGCTCTAAAAGATATAAGTGAAGCACTAGAGCAAAAACTATCTAGCTCAAAAGATATAAGTGAAGCACATAGAGTATTCTAATAAATTCCAATCAAGTGGGCTTTCTCCCAAAAGGTGTGTATAGCAAGTATGATTGTGGAAAACTAAAAAGCAAATACTAATATCATACACGATGCTCCAAGCAAAACACATATCATGTGGCGAATAAAAATATAGCTCCAAGTAAAGTTACCAATGAACAAAGACGAAAGAGGGGATGCCTTCCGGGGGCATCCCCAAGCTTAGGATTTTGGCTATTCTTGAATATCTTGGGGTGCCATGGGAATCCCCAAGCTTAGGCTCTTGCCACTCCTTATTCCATAGTCCATCAAATCTTTACCCAAAACTTGAAAACTTCACAACACAAAACTCAACAGGAAATCTCATAAGCTCCGTTAGTGAAAGAAAGCAAAACCACCACATAAGGTACTGTAATGAACTCATTCTTTATTTATATTGGTGTTAAACCTAATTTATTTCAAGTTCTATATGGTTCATACCACTTAATACTAGCCATAGATGCATTAAAATAAGCAAACACCACACGAAAAACAGAATCTGTCAAAAACAGAACAGTCTGTAGCAATCTGTAACTAACGCAAACTTCTGGAACTCTAAAAATCCTACCAAAATAGGAAGTCCTGGAAACTTTGTCTATTGATCTACAGCAAAAAGAATCAACGCAAAATCACGTTTCTGTGATTTAACAAAACTAATTTCGTGCGCGCAAAGTTTCTGTTTTTCAGCAGAATCAAATTAACTATCACCATAGGTTATCCTATAGGTTCTACTTGGCACAAACACTAATTAAAACATAAAAACACATCTAAACAGAAGGTAGATGCAAAATTTATTACTAAACATAAACAAAAACAAAAAACACAAATAAAATTGGGTTGCCTCCCAACTAGCGCTATCGTTTAGCGCCCCTACCTAGGCATAAAAGCGAAGATAGATCTAAGTACACTACAAAAAAAATACACTTCCGTGATGATACGTGTTTGTCACAGTAGCTCGCATTTTTTGTCATGCATGTGCATCCATGAAAAATTTATGACAGAATCAAGATAGTCATACCTGTGTTGTCGTAGAAGTGTTCCATGACATGACCAAAATTATCATTACGGAAGTGTCCACTTCCATGACGATAAATCGTGCATCACAGAAGTGCTTTCGTCAAGGGTGACCGACACGTGGCATCCACCATAATGGAATGCCGTTAAGCTATCAGGTAGGATTTTGGATCCGATAACCCGTTAACTGCCACGACCAATGCCGATTTTCCACGTGTAAAATTCTCATTGGCTGACGGATCCACGTGTCAGCTCCACATTGGCGCAGGTGTCACTCATCCAACGGTCGAGATGGGCCTATGATATGTTGACACGTGGACCGGCCCAAAAGTGGCCCACAAAGTTTAAATGGGTTGGCCCAACCGAAGGCCCATAAGATTTAGCGGACCATAATGGGCCGGCCCAGCTAAAAGCCCATAAAATTTAGCGGACCATAATGGGCTAGCCCAGCTAAAGGCTCACACGATTTTGCGGACCATAATAGGCCGGCCCAGCTAAAGGCCCATAAGATTTTGCGGACCACAATGGGCCGGCCGAGCTAAAGGCCCACAAGATTCTGCAGACCATAATGGGCCGGCCCAGCTAAAGGCCCAACATTCTCTATCAAATCGGCCCGTCAACGGCCTGGTCTAAACTTGTCATCAATGCGGCCCATGGTCACTTCTGGCCCGTTAACAGTCTGCTAAGTAATTGGGCCGAATTACGGCCCAGTGTTCCCGCCTGTTAAAGGTCCGGCTTCATTTGGGCCCATTTACAGGCCATCAAAACTTTTGGCCCATAAATGACCATGAAGGATTTGGGTCATATTCGGCCATGTCTGTCATTCGGCCTGTTAGAGGCCCACTATAGATTTGGGCCACTTTCGGCCTGTTGTCATTTTCGGCCTGTTAACGCCGGAAGTAAACCATGGGCCATATGTGGCCTAACGTCATATCGGGCCCATTAATGGCCCATATGAAAATGACGATAATCTAGCCCGACCGAAGTTTCGGCCTATTAAAGGCCCGTGTATTAGGTCGGCACATTTACGGCCTGTCTGAATTTCGGCCTGTCAAATATCCACATCGTAAATGGGCCACCATTTCGGCCTGCTAAGTCCAGTGGGTTATTTGGCACAATCAGGGCCCAATCTCACTTTCGGTCTATTAAAGGCCCATGTTTTTATGGGCTCGAGATATTTACACGTGTAAACGCCTATTTTTACTGAGGGCCCAAATTATGTTTAGGCCTGTTAAAGGCCCACCATGGGCACATGCCTACCAGAAAAATATGAAAGCTTATGCTGATTTAAGCCTAGATATTTTTAGTGGGCTACATGCCAATTTCGGCCCGTAACCGTTTTTAGCCCAATTGGAATGGGCCCAACGAATGTTGGCATGTTGGGCTCCTATGAAGCTTTCGGCTGAATACATTACTAAGATAAACCTACACTATACAAAAATAGCGTCATAATTACTGCAGCCTATGGTAGCATCATAAATGTTGTATCACAACAAAATAAATTCCAACCATACAACAAAAGGCCTGTTGGCATAAAGTTTATAGTCCTTCCAGATAAAAGCACCATCAGATGTATAGAAGCACATATCATTTGACCTCAGTGCTAATGTTTCATGCTGTAGAATCTGATGGAGCAGCATGATCTCCACCTTTTTCCGCCATTGCTCTTGAACAACGATGCGAATGTCTGATAGTCTGGTTTCAAAACCATTCATATCTTGACGACATTTCTCAACCACTATTCTTGTTTTCGAAACAACGTCCATGACAGATTGGACTTGTGTTTGGAGCACAGATATATCACTCTGTCTAGCTGGAAGATTTTGTTCAGTAGGCGATTTGGACGAGGTTACCGTGACAACCAGCCTAGAATTACGCAGGAAGGTGCTTTTTACACTTTTAGTGGAGAGATATTGACGCACTGCAGCAAGAGGTGACATTGTGCCTGTAGTAGCCTTGTCACCTTCAGGTGGCTGTGGCTGTTCAATCATTTGTTCTATAGCTTCCTGAAAGTTTGAACTTGTAGATTAGTGTACAAGATAAGTTACTAATGAGACAAAAAAAACAAAGTAGGTTAAACATTTATACATAACTTATTTTGGTGAACTACTATAATACATTAGCATGTATTGTAGTGCCAACTACATAATAAAATCATTTTCGGAACATAAGTCCATGTAGCATGCCTACTATATTGTCTATTTCCTCACATTCGTTGACATCTAAAGATAAAGAGACATGGTTTAAAGTAGGATGAACATAGTATGCCATCATTCATATCATGGGCAAACAGATATAAAACAAACATGCTATTTTATCATTGTGTGCGCACGTGAACATAACAACTAGATTACAGATCAAGACCAAAAGAATATCCTTCATCTCTTTTAAACCATGTAAGGTGAAATGATACGTTAAGACAACTATGTATAAAAGTGAACAAAGTAACTGACATTGGCTGCAAACCAAGTAGTTAAATGAACACATCACAATACTGCTACCTCTTGAGCACTGCGTTGGATTTCCCTGAAGAGGAGAGGATGATGCAACAAAGTAGCGTAAGTATTTCCCTCAGTTTTTGAGAACCAAGGTATCAATCCAGTAGGAGACCACGCACAAGACCCTCGTACCTACACAAAACGGTAACAACTCGCAACCAACACTTAGGGGTTGTCAATCCCTTCACGATCACTTACGAGGGTGAGATCTGATAGAGATAATATTTTTGGTATTTTTGATAGATAGATGCAAAGTAAAAAGTAAAAGGCAGAGTAAAAACAAAGCAAGTAAATAAAGTGATAGAGATTGATATGATGAGAATAGACCCGGGGGCCATAGGTTTCACTAGTGGCTTCTCTCAAGAGCATAAGTATTCTACGGTGCGTGAACAAATTACTATTGAGCAATTGACAGAATTGAGCATAGTTATGAGTATATCTAGGCAATGATCATGTATATAGGCATCACGTCCAAGACAAGTAGTTCGAAACGATTCTGCATCTACTACTATTACTCCACTCATCGACCGCTGTCCAGCATGCATCTAGAGTATTAAGTTAAAAACAGAGTAACGCCTTAAGCAAGATGACATGATGTAGAGGGATAAATTCATGCAATATGATAAAAACCCCATCTTGTTATCCTCGATGGCAACAATACAATACTTGCCTTGCAACCCTTTCTGTCTGGGTAAGGACACCGCAAGATTGAACCCAAAGCTAAGCACTTCTCCCATTGCAAGAACTACCAATCTAGTTGGCCAAACCAAAAAGGATAATTCGAAGAGACTTGCAAAGATAACTCAATCATACATAAAAGAATTCAGAGAAGAATCAAATATTTTCCATAGATAATACTGGATCATAAACCCACAATTCATCGGTCTCAACAAACACACCGCAAAAAGAAGATTACATCGAATAGATCTCCACGAGAGAGGGGGAGAACATTGTATTGAGATCCAAAAAGATAGAAGAAGCCAT
Organism: Triticum aestivum; assembly: GCF_018294505.1. NCBI lineage: Eukaryota > Viridiplantae > Streptophyta > Magnoliopsida > Poales > Poaceae > Triticum > Triticum aestivum. Next base: position 177,225,649 of record NC_057810.1, on the reverse strand, counting down.
CTAGCTACTAGCTATGGACCCGAAGGTCTGAAGTAAACTACTCACACTTCATCAGAGGGGCTATGGTGATGATGTAGAAGCCCTCCATGGTGGATGCCTCCTCCGGCGGAGCTCCGGAACAGGCCCGAAGATGGGATCTCGTGGGTACAGAAGGTTGCGGTGGTGGAATTAGGTTTTTGGCTCTTGTTCTGATCGTACGGGGATACGTAGGTATATATAGGAGGAAAGAGTACATCGGTGGAGCGTCAGGGGGCCCACGAGGTAGGGGTGCGCGCCTAGGGGGCCTCCACCCTCGTGACCGCCTCTGGCACTTCTTGGAGTAGGGTCCAAGTCTCCTGGATCACGTTTAGTTGGAAAATCACGTTCCCGAAGGTTTCATTCCATTTGGACTCCGTTTGGTATTTCGTTTCTTCGAAACACTGAAATAGGCAAAAAACAGCAATTCTGGGCTGGGCCTCCGGTTAATAGGTGAGTCCCAAAAGTAATATAAAAGTGGAAAATAAAGCTCAATATAGTCCAAAACAGTAGATAAAGTAGCATGGAGCAATAAAAAATTATAGATACGCTTGAGACGTATCAGGCATCCCCAAGCTTAATTCCTGCTCGTCCTCGAGTAGGTAAATGATAAAAAAAGAATTTTTTATGCGGAGTGATACTTTGGCATAATTTTAATGTAAATCTTCTTAATTGTGATATGAATATTCAGATCCAAAAGATTCAAGACAAAAGTTCATATTGACATAAAAATGATAATACTTCAAGCATACTAATCAAAGCAATCATGTCTTCTCAAAATAACATGGCCAAAGAAAGTTATCCCTACAAAATCATATAGTCTGGCTATGCTCCATCTTTCCCACACAAAATATTTAAATCATGCACAACCCCGATGACAAGCCAAGGAATTGTTTCATACTTATGACATTCTCAAAACTTTTTCAATCTTTACGCAATACATGAGCGTGAGCCATGGATATAGCACTATGTGGAATAGAAGGGTGGTTGTGGAGAAGACAAAAAGAGGGAAGATAGTCTCACATCAACTAGGCGTATCAACGGGCTATGGAGATGCCCATCAATAGATATCAATGTGTGTGAGTAGGGATTGCCATGCAACGGATGCACTAGAGCTATAAGTATATGAAAGCTCTACAAAAGAAACTAAGTGGGTGTGCATCCAACTCGCTTGCTCATGAAGACCTAGGGCATTTTGAGGAAGCCCATCATTGGAATATACAAGCCAAGTTCTATAATGAAAAATTCCCACTAGTATATGAAGGTGACAAAATGAGAGACTCTCTATCATGAAGATCTTGGTGCTACTTTGAAGCACAAGTGTGGTAAAGGATAGTAGCATTGTCCCTTCTCTCTTTTTTCTCATTTTTTTATTTGGGCCTTTCTCTTTTTTATGGCCTCTTTTCTTACTTTTTTTATTTTTTATTTTTGTCCGGAGTCTCATCCCGACTTATGGGGGAATCATAGTCTCCGTCATCCTTTCCTCACTTGGGAAAATGCTCTAATAATGATGATCATCACACTTTTATTTTTCTTACAACTCAACAATTACAACTCGATACTTAGAACAAAGTATGACTCTATATGAATGCCTCCGGCAGTATACCGGGATATGCAATGAATCATGAGTGACATGTATGAAAGAATTATGAACGGTCGCTTTGCCACGAATACGATGTCAACTACATGATCATGCTAGCAATATGACAATGATGGAGCGTGTCATAATAAACGGAACGGTGGGAAGTTGCATGGCAATATATCTCGGAATGGATATGGAAGTGCCATGATAGGTAGGTATGGTGGATATTTTGAGGAAGGTATATGGTGGGTGTATGATACCGGCGAAAAGTGCGCGGTATTAGAGAGGCTAGCAAAGGTGGAAGGATGAGAAAAAGTGCGTATAATCCATGGACTCAACATTAGTCATAAAGAACTCATATACTTGTTGCAAAAATCTAGAAGTTATCAAAGCAAAGTATTACGCGCATGCTCCTAGGGGGATATATTGGTAGGAAAAGACCATCGCTCGTGCCCGACCGCCACTCATAAGGAAGACAATCAATAAATAAATCATGCTCCGAGTTCATCACATAACGGTTCACCATACGTGCATGCTACGGGAATCACAAACTTCAACACAAGTATTCTTTGAATTCATAACTACTCAACTAGCATGACTCTAATATCACCATCTTCATATCTCAAAACAATTATCAAGCATCAAACTTATCTTAGTATTCAACGCACTCAAAAGAAATGTTCACATATCTTGAACACCAAGTATATTAACATTAAGCAAATTACCATGCTATTAACGACTCTAAAAATAATCTAAGTGAAGCATGAGAGATCAATAGTTTATTTAATACAAATCCACCACCGTGCTCTAAAAGATATAAGTGAAGTACTAGAGCAAAAATTATCATGCTCAAAAGATATAAGTGAAGCACTATGAGCAAAACTATCAAGCTCAAAAGATATAAGTGAAGCACATAGAGTATTCTAACAAATTCCAATTCATGTATGGCTCTCTCAAAAGGTGTGTACAGTAAGGATGATTGTGGTAGACTAACAAGCAAAGACACAAATAATACAAGACGCTCCAAGCAAAACACATATCATGTTGGTGAATAAAAATATAGCTCCAAGTAAATTACCGATGGAAGTGGACGAAAGAGGGGATGCCTTCTGGGGCATCCCCAAGCTTTGACTTTTTGGTGTCCTTGGATTATCTTGGGGGTGCCATGGGCATCCCCAAGCTTAGGCTCTTGCCAATCCTTGTTCCATAATCCATCAAAAGAATTCACCCAAAACTTGAAAACTTCACAACACAAAACTCAACAGAAATCTCGTGAGCTCCGTTAGAGAAAGAAAACAAAAGACTGCCTCAAGGTACTGTAATAAACTCATTCTTGATTTATATTGGTGTTAAACCTACTGTATTCCAACTTCTCTATGGTTTATAAACTATTTTACTAGTCATAGATTCATCAAAATAAGCAAACAACTCACGAAAAATAGAATCTGTCAAAAACAGAACAGTCTGTAGAAATCTGTAACTAACGCAAACTTCTGGAACTCTAAAAATTCTACCAAAATAGGAAGTCCTGGAAAATTTGTTTATTGAACAGAAGCAAAAAGAATCAACGCAAAAGCATGTTCCTGTGATTTATCATAACTAAATTCGTGCGTGCAAAGTTTCTGTTTTTCAGTAGAATCAAATCAACTATCATCGTAGGTTATCCTATAGGTTCTACTTGGCACAAACACTAATTAAAAAATAAAACCACATAAAAACAAAGGCTAGATGGATTATTTATTCCTAAACATAAGCAAAAACAAAAAACAAAAAACAATAAACACAAAATAAAATTGGGTTGCCTCCCAACAAGCGCTATCGTTTAACGCCCCTAGCTAGGCATAAAAGCAAGGATAGATCTAGGTATTGCCATCTTTGGCACTTAGCGAGGAGGATCTCCTTTCTATGGCATTCATTATTATATTTAAGTTAAGCACATGGCCATTAATGGAAGAAGTAAGATTAAGCATGTTACGGAAATTTGCCTCTAAACTAGACTTCATCTCTTTAATAATTTCATTTTGATAAAAGCACAAGAGAGTAGTTGATTCAACCTTATCATTCATGGGGTGCCCGAATATAGTTTTCATTCTTTCATAGGAATCTATAGCATCCCCTTCAAGAAAACCTTCTTCAAAGATGGAATCTAAAACTTGTTTGAAGGAAGCGGGCAAGCCAACATAAAAGCTTTTTAGGTAAATTTCAATTTGATATTGTGGTACATAACTAGCCCGAATCCTAAGTAACCTATCCCAAGCATCTTTTAAAGACTCATCAAGTAAATAGCAGAAAATTCCAGAGTCATCCTCATCAAAATTATTCAAGCTCTCATTGGAGACCCCGGTGGGTCTTTCTATAGCATCATTATTTATGAGCTTAGAGAGGATAGAGTGGTTGTCCAAGGCACTAGAACTCGAGAGAAAACCCGTAGTTCTTTTTGATTCGGCCATGGCAACGGGATAAGGCAAACGGGAAAGAGAGGAGGAGATTGGGAAAGAGAGGGCGAATAAAACGGCAAGGGTGAAGTGGGGGAGAGGAAAACGAGAGGCAAATGGCAAATAATGTAATGCGAGAGATAGGGATTGCGATGGGTACTTGGTATGATTGACTTGCTTGCGTGAGCCTCCCCGGCAGCGGCGCCAGAAATTCTTCTTGCTACCTCTTGAGCACTGTGTTGGATTTCCGCGAAGAGGAGAGGATGATGCAGCAAAGTAGCATAAATATTTCCCTCAGTTTTTGAGAACCAAGGTATCAATCCAGTAGGAGACCACGCACAAGTCCCTCGTACCTACACAGAACGATAGCAACTCGCAACCAACACTTAGGGGTTGTCAATCCCTTCACGATCACTTACGAGAGTGAGATCTGATAGAGATATCAGATAATATTTTTGGTATTTTTGATAGATAGATGCAAAGTAAAAAGTAAAAGGCAAAGTAAAAACAAAGCAAGTAAATAAAGTGATAGAGATTGATATGATGAGAATAGACCCGGGGGCCATAGGTTTCACTAGTGGCTTCTCTCAAGAGCATAATTATTCTATGGTGGGTGAACAAATTACTATTGAGCAATTGACAGAATTGAGCATAGTTATAAGTATATCTAGGAAATGATCATGTATATAGGCATCACGTCCAAGACAAGTAGATCGAAACAATTCTGCATCTACTACTATTACTCCACTCATCGACCGCTATCCAGCATGCATCTAGAGTATTAAGTTAAAAACAGAGTAACACCTTAAGCAAGATGACATGATGTAGAGGGATAAATTCATGCAATATGATAAAAACCCCATCTTGTTATCCTCGATGGCAACAATACAATATGTGCCTTGCAACCCTTTCTGTCACTGGGTAAGGACACCGCAAGATTGAACCCAAAGCTAAGCACTTCTCCCATTGCAAGAACTACCAATCTAGTTGGCCAAACCAAAAAGTATAATTCGAAGAGACTTGCAAAGATAACTCAATCATACATAAAAGAATTCAGAGAAGAATCAAATATTTTCCATAGATAATACTGGATCATAAACCCACAATTCATCGATCTCAACAAACACACCGCAAAAAGAAGATTACATCGAATAGATCTCCACGAGAGAGGGGGAGAACATTGTATTGAGATCCAAAAAGAGAGAAGAAGCAATCTAGCTACTAGCTATGGACCCGAAGGTCTGAAGTAAACTACTCACACTTCATCGGAGGGGCTATGGTGATGATGTAGAAGCCCTCCGTGGTGGATGCCTCCTCCGGCGGAGCTCCGAAACAGGCCCCAAGATGGGATCTCGTGGGTACAGAAGGTTGCGGCGGTGGAATTAGGTTTTTGGCTCCTGTTTTGATCGTACGGGGATACGTAGGTATATATAGGAGGAAGGAGTACGTCGGTGGAGCGTCAGGGGGCCCACAAGGTAGGGGGCGCGCCCAGGGGGCGCGCCCTCCACCCTCGTGACTGCCTCTGGCACTTCTTGGAGTAGGGTCCAAGTCTCATGGATCACGTTCGGTTGGAAAATCACGTTCCCGAAGGTTTCATTCCGTTTGGACTCCGTTTGATATTCCGTTTCTTCGAAACACTAAAATAGGCAAAAACAACAATTCTGGGCTGGGCCTCCGGTTAATAGGTTAGTCCCAAAAGTAATATAAAAGTGGAAAATAAAGCCCAATATAGTCCAAAACAGTAGATAAAGTAGCATGGAGCAATCAAAAATTGTAGATACGTTGGAGACGTATCAAGTACCAATCAGTTCAAGGCAGGAGGAGTAAGGACTTACAACAGCGGCTTGAACTGGTGTGCTCATGCCTTTCATCTTGCTGGTGTGGCAATCCTTGAAGATTTGCACTGCATTTGGTTCTGGTTCTTTTTGGTCCGCACGGGCTTTCCTCTGTATTTGGAACAAGTCAATATAGATATGATAATATGGCACAAAAAAAAGAAGGAAGTAGCAGCTATTTACAAGAGCCTCGCAGTGTGCAATATAGCTATGAGATCCTGTTGTCTGTTGGAATTTCACTTTAGAACGGTTGGTTTTGTTCTTCAAACTGTTAGCCTAGAAGAAGATACACTTGTAAGGCACATACATAAATACAAGTTCAATATGTGGTCTGATCAAATACATATAGCCTACCTGATACTTTGGATCAGACCAGTGTTTAACAAGGGCTGTCCAGTCTTCATCTGTAATATATTCCACTTGAGATGTTTGGGCGATTTCATTGTTAGCCTTGCCTTCAAAGTGAGATTTTCTAAGGTGGTACCGATACTGTCGCAGAGCAGACTGAAAAACATGAGTGCATGCTTGTTTAGTTGCATCATCTTTCGGATCCAACTTGAACCTGATCTGTTGAAAAAAGAATGTGAGTCTTATTAGGAGGAAGCTAGAAAGTATGGAACAGAGCAAGACAATATTACTAATTGCAATGAATAACATTACTTACGGATAAATGGTCAAGGAAGGTGTTGAACCAGGTATTGTCTTTCTCATTCCTGTACTGGATCCACGTTGGAAGGATATGCGCATGACACCTAACGGCAATGGCTGCCTCTGATACTAACTTGGCTGACTTTGTAGCATCACGTGGCCTTTTTAAACCTGCCTCAAAATGGATCTCCATTCTTCCTCCTTTAGATTTTGTTAATCTGTCAAGCATTATCCCTGATGTCTGTTTCCGCTTGCGCCGTGGTGCTAGTTCAACAACGAATATGGAAAGTGTTAGTGTACATCAAACTGTGAGAGTACATATAAAGGAGCATGCAACTGCAACTTGACTCGGTCAGGTACCGTCTTGGTGTTGATGCTCATGAGGTTCATCTGATCTTGCCAAGTCCTGTTGTGTTAGCAGTGCTTCGAGTAGTGTTAGGTGTGAAGGCAGCTTGGGAACTGGCCAGTTCCGGAGCAAAGGGACGAGTAACTGGTTGAGATGCTAGTACAGTTGAAGCGGATGCTGCAGCTGGTGGAGCAGGTGATACTGTGTTTGTAGATTTAGCCGGTGGACTTGGACCTTCTACTGCACTATAAGTACCAGCAGAATCTCGACGGCAGAACCTTTTCCGTTTCACCCGACGAGTAACAACACTCCCTACTATATTATTTTCCTTGCTCTTTTTTGACTTTGCCATGTCAAGCTGTACCCACACCACAAAAGAATAAAATCACTCTTTAGAACTCATTGATGCATGATACAGACAAGCAATACTTTGCTATAAGACAACCATATGAGGATGGAATATGTAAGAAAAACAGGACGGCATGACATATTCATAGCTAAGATGTGCAAACTAAGCAGAAGGATTTTCAAGAAAATAGAAGTAATGCAAGCTAGACACCATATGAAAGATGCAACCAATATTACTCTACCAAGTTAAAAGTGTCTTGTCATAAGTGGCAATTTGAAAAATTAGAAGCAGTACAACGTAGAAATCAATGCAAGATGCAACCACTATCAAACTACCATGTTAAAAGCGTCCAATCATGAGTTACTGATGCGGGATAGACAACAGCAGTACTTTGATGTAAGAACATGGTATGATAGATAGATGCAGTGTATTCTAGACACAGAAAGCCATGTCATATGCACATGTATAACGTATAAACTCAGCAGGTGCAATTTAATCAAAATAGAAGAAATACAAGCTAGACAACATATGCAACATGAAACCAATTATCACACTGTCAACTTAGAGCAAGCACCTGCGATGGTGGAGTACGGGAGATGAACTCATCATGTAGACTTGGGACTTCCACTTCATTAGCAGTAGCAGTGGCAAATCTAGAGAGTCTCTGTTTGCGTCAGTGCGGAGTACCACCAACATCCCCTAACTTACTCTTTTCCTTCCTATTTTCTGATATTGCCTTATGAAGTCAAAACCACAAGAAGATGAATAAAATTAGCTCTTTATAACTAGTTGATGCATGAGACAGACGAACACTACTTTGATGTAAGGCAAGCGCAGGAAAGGAGGATGGAATATATACAAAAAAGACATTGTTTCATATTCACACGTACGATAGGAGGATGGAATATGTATGAAAAAACAGTAAGCGGAAGGCATTTCAACAAAATTAGAAGAAATGAAAGCTAGGCACCATATGAACATGCAACCAATATCACTCTATCAGGTAAAAAGTGTCTCGTCGTAAGTGCCATTTCAAGAAATTAGAAGCAGTACAAGCTAGAAGCAATGCAAGATGCAACCTACATCATAGTCCCAAGTTAAATGTGTCTTATGGGTAAGTGATCGTTGCAGGTATAAGTTGTAAGCTACGTAGATGCAATTCTACATAATCAGAAACAATACAAACTAGACATCATACGGAAAACGCAACCACGTATAACAGTTCCAAGTAAGAGCAAGCACCTGTGATGGTGGAGTAGGGGATATGTGCTCAACATGTACACGTATGTTCTAGAAACAGGAACATGTGTCATATTCACAGGCATTATGTGTAAAGTAAGCAGATGCAATTCAAGTTAGAAGCAATACAAGCTAGACATCATACGCAACATGCAACCACATATAATAGTGTCAAGTTAGAGCAAGCACCTGTGATGGTGGAGTAGGGGAGATGTGCTCATCATCTACACAGCTACGTTGACTGTCCAGCCTTGTGTTGTCTTGCGAATCTTGTTGGGAGGATGGTGGAGTAGAATCTGTGGAGACCCCCTGTTTGAGTTGCTCCGAAGGACCACCATCATCCACTGCCAGACTAATTTCCTTCAGATGTAATGATTTTGCATTGTGAAGTCAAACCGATAAGAAAAAGGAATAAAATTCGCTCTTCAGAACTCATTCATGCATGATACTGATGAACACTACTCGGATGAAAGGCAAACACATGATGCGAGGATGGAATATGTATGAAAAATAGGATGGTGTGACATATTCACACCTATGATGTGGTAACTAAGCAGAAGGCATTTCAACAAATTAGAAGCACTGCAAGCTAGACACCATATGAAAGATGCAACCAATATCACTCTGCCAAGTCCAAGCTGTATGGCGTTTCAAAAATTAGAAGCAGTACATGCTAGAAATCATATGCAAGACACAACCAATATCACAGTGGTGACTTAAAGGTGCCTTATCATAAGTGACTGATGCGGGATATGCAAGAATAGTAGTCTGATGTAGAAACAGGAACACATGTCATATTCACAAGCATTATGTGTAAAGTAAGCAGATGCAATTCAACAAAGTTAGAAGCAATACAAGCTAGACATCATACACAACATGCAACCACATATAATAGTGCCAAGTTAGAGCAAGCACCTGTGATGGTGGAGTAGGGGAGATGTGCTCATCATCTACACCGCTACGTTGACTGTCTAGCCCTGCGTTGTCTTGCGAATCTTGTTGGGAGGATGGCGGAGTAGAATCTGTAGAGAACCTCCGTTTCAGTTGCTCGGAAGGACCACCATCATCCAATGCCTTGCCAATTTCCTTCAGCTTTATTGATTTTGCATTGTGAGGTCATACCGACAAGAAAAAGGAATATCATTCGCTCTTCAGAACTCATTCATGCATGATACTGACGAACACTACTCTGATGAAAGGCAAAGTCATGATACGAGGATGGAATATGTACGAAAAAATGGACGGCTTGACATATTCACACCTATGATGTGGTAACTAAGCAGAAGGCACTTCAACAAATTAGAAACACTGCAAGACACCATATGGAAGGTGCAATCAATATCACTCTGCCAAGTCAAAACTGTCTCGTCATAGGTGGCGTTCATCAAACTAGAAGAAATACATGCTAGAAGTCATATTCAAGACGCAAAACAATATCACACTGCCAACTTAAAGGTGTCCCATCATAAGTGACTGATGCAGGATACACAAGAAGAGTAGTTTCATGTAAGAACATGGTGTGATAGACAGATATAGTATGTACCAAAAACAGGAAAGCGTGTCATATTCACATGTATCATGTGTAAGCTAAGTAGATGCAGTTTACACTAATTAGGAGCAATACGAGCTATACACCATATGCAACATGCAACCAGATACCACACTGCCAAGTTAGAGCAAGCACCTTGGATGGTGGAGTAGGGGAGCGGATACTTATAATGTATGCTATTTTGAAGATTTAGAGGAACCCTTGTTTGATTTGATTAGATTTGAATGTTGCATGTATTATAATCTTGCATGTACCTAATTTTGCAACCCTAGTTTAGTTTATTTTATTGAAAAGATATGGTTTGGATATATAGGTCGACATGTTATTTTATATGGAAAAGAGATTTGTATTTAATCTTGCATGAAGTAGGCCTAGTTTAGTTTATTTGTGTTGAACTTATATTTGTATTGACAAGAATGCTTTGGATACATATGCTTTGAATTTTACATCTAGTTTTTTTTGACACTTGAAATAGTAGGAGAGGCTCCTACTGTATGTATTAAATTAAGTGACCAAAAAGTCTTACAGAGTTATAACCTTACATCCATAGCCATGTTGTAACTAAGGGGAAGGGGTGAACAGTAGAAAGAGGGAACAAAAGAATAAGGTTAAATACTATTTACAAAAGAGGACAAAAAGGGTTGAAGTTTCTCTCCCACTCTGTAACGAAGAAGGGAAAGGTCCTCTCTCAACCTAGTCAGCCAGGATGATTTCGAAGGTGAGATCCCTCTGAAGTGTTTGTTGTTTCTCTCTTTCCATATGCTCCATGCAGCCTGTAGGAAGATGTCCATGAACATCGAGCTATTCCACGTAGTTTTCGCGTGCTCAATCCATTGAAGTCTTGAACCATGTGTTATCCAGCTAATATTAATATGTGACCAACACTCTTGGCTAAATGGACAGGTGAAGAAAAGGTGCTCCAAAGTTTCTTCAATAGGAGAAGTACACAACAGACAAGTGTGGTTGTCACCAATGTTGTAGTGTCTCCTCTTGAGCATGTTTCGTGTGTTTAGTCTATCGGAGAGGAGTAGCCAGCCGAACACTTTTATTTTCACGGTGACCTTAGATTTCCACAACCATTTGTATGTTTGATGAGCTCTTATTTCTCTGAAGTAATATGAGTAATATTGGCTCGCAGTGTAATCTCCTTTACCCCAAATGCATGTCCATTTATCCTCTCCGTGGGCCAAGGTAATCGGAGTCAGCAATTGGTGAAGATCCATCAGCTCTGCATGTGCCTGCACAGAAAGGGGAAGCGGGAAGGTTTCCCCCAACGTACCAGCCGTTAAAAGTGCCTGGACAGATATATCTTCATTTTTAGCGTACGAAAAGGCCCTGGGGTGGCTAGAGGCCAGAATATCATCCATCCAAAGATCTTTCCAAAGTAAAGTGTTACAGCCATCTTGAATTGTAATTTTGCATCTAGTAAGTGTACTTTAGTTTATTTGTATTCAAAAGATACGCACAGTTGACAAGAAAGCTTTTTTTTTCAAATTGTTAGGATGGTTTGGCTTCTCGATGATCACTGGGACAAGCAACACCGGTCGTACGCTATGTCGGTGGAGCAGCGGGTAATAATGAAAGTGGCCGGTGTTATGAATTTTGTGTTTATTTCAAACACAAATGCCCCATATGTAATTTTATGATTTGTTTGTTTGTAGGAGCTTGCACCTCTGAAGCTTCGGTCTCACGGGGTCACCCTTGGGTGGATGCGCTATGATGAGCGGTACACACCGTATGTAAGGGAGACAGGACTTCTCCCTTTCATTCAGTTGGTCAGCCGGTCGATGCCACCCAACAATGCTGCAACACTCACCGCGCTTATTGATCATTGGAGGTCGGAGACACACAGTTTCCGTCTTCAGACCGGGGAGATGACCGTGACGCTCCAGGATATGGCTATGATCACCAGTCTTCCTATCGATGGGAATCCTCTATGTATGAACACCGATTCTGATGGGTGGCGCGCGCAAATGCATGCCCTTATCGGTATGGTTCCTCCGGAGCCTCGGGAACCAGAAGCAAAACACAAGAAGAAGGAAAGAGTCGCAACCGGTGCTCCTTTCACGTGGATTACAATGCACTTTGGTACTTGCCCCGAGGAAGCTAATGAGGACACGGTCAAGACATATGCTCGTGTCTACATGTGGTACGTGATATCCAGGACTATGTTTGCTGACGGCACATGCAAGAATGCTCCATGGATGTAGCTGAAGGCGTTGACCGTCTTCGATAGCAAATGGAGTTGGGGTTCGGTGACACTGGCTTACTTGTACAGACAGGTATGAAGTTGTTTCTTTTTCACTTCATTGCTACATTATCAATGTGATCTTGCTATTAATTCAACCATGTTCTCTTTTATGTGCAGTTGGATGAAGCCTGTTGTAGGCCATCTGGAGGTATTGGTGGTTGTATGCTCGCACTTTCCATATGGAGCTGGGAGCGTTTGCCGGTTGGACGACCGAAGACCGTGAAGTATGAGGATTGGGACGACAAAGACGACCCACTACGGCTCCCCACTTGGGCTTACAAGTGGGATGTGTTAAATGAGACGACGGATGATCCCTCGGTCATGTACAAGTTGTACAAGAGCGCTGGACGCGATCACGCCTGAGCAGGTGAATCGACATTGCATAAGTGATTATCATGCTTCTATCGTAACTCGATATCAATTTTGCATTCTATCCCATTTTGCAGGTGGAATGGGAGTCCTATGGAAAAGGAGAGAGTTTTGTAACCCTATAGAGTTCAGGTTGAATCCGATGTGCACTAGGGATAGGTATCTCTGGCATATGCGGTGCCCACTCATATGCAACTGGGCGGTTGAGCTTCACCTGCCACATCGGGTGTTCCGCCAGTTTGTTTTGTTCCAGCCACACCCGCCGGAGTGGGAGGACACCGACAAGTTGCTACACGCGTAAGATATAATTAACCTTGAGCACTTAGCGGCTTCTCGCCCGTTTCGATGGTGGTAATATTCTGTTTCTAACTTGCAGGCTGGATAGGAAAAAGCAGCGGAAGATCAAGGATTGGGCCAAGCATCACAGGAAGTATGTCGTACAGTTCGTGCTTAGTGTGGAGCAAGCTAGGGCTGGAAAACGAGCCCAGCTTCGTGAGCACTGCCCGATCGCGTTCAACAACTATCTCACATGGTTTCTTGGAAGTACCCATGTGGAGGTATGCAAGCCGGCATATGCTGAGGAGATTTTGGAAGATCCCACCATTTTTGATGAGCTAGCCCAGCACCAGTACAACACATTAGTCGGGAAAGGCAACTCAGTGGTCCCTTCAGCTCCAGTGATGAACTTTGTGGTATTTGCCCTTTTGTCTTTTCCATTCGCACTGTTCTCATCTTCGCTTGCCTAACACGTTAATACCATTTCTGTTCATTGTTAGGGAACATAGTAATTTCGAAAAAATTCCTACGCAGACGCAAGATCATGGTGATGCATAGCAACGAGAGGGGAGAGAGTTGTCCACGTACCCTCGTAGACCGAAAGCGAAAGCGTTAGAACAACGCGGTTGATGTAGTCGTACCTCTTCATGGCCTGACAGATCAAGCACCGAAACTACGTCACCTCCGAGTTCTAGCACACGTTCAGCTTGATGACGATCCTGGACTCCGATCCAGCAGAATTTCGGGGAAGAGTTCCGTCAGCACGACGGCGTGGTGACGATATTGATGTTCTACCGTCGCAGGGCTTCGCCTAAGCACCGCTACAATATTATCGAGGACTATGGTGGAGGGGGGCACCGCACACGGCTAAGAGATCAAGATATCAATTGTTGTGTCTATGGGGTGCCCCCTGCCCCCGTATATAAAGGAGTAAGGGAGGGGGAGGCCGGCCCTAGGAGGGGCGCGCCAAGGGAGTAGGATTCCTACTCCTAGTAGTAGGTTTCTTTCTTTTCTAGTCCAACTAGGAGAAGGGGGGAAAGGAGGGGAGTGGAGAAGGAAGGGAGAGGGGGGCCGCGCCCCAAACCCCTTGTCCTATTCGGACTGGGCTTGGGAGGGGCGCACGCCACCTCCTGGCTCCTTCCCACTAAGGCGCATTAAGGCCCAATACTCTTCCCCGTATTCCCGTAACTCCCCGGTACTCCGAAAAATACCCGAATCATCTGAAACCTTTCCAATGTCTGAATATAGTCGTCCAATATATCGATCTTTACATCTCGACCATTTCGAGACTCCTCGTCATGTCCCAGATCTCATCTGGGACTCCGAACTCCTTCGGTACAACAAAATTCATAAACTCATAATAAAACTGTCATCGAAACCTTAAGCGTGCGGACCCTACGGGTCCGAGAACTATGTAGACATGATCGAGACACGTTTCCGGTCAATAACCAATAGCGGAACCTGGATGCTCATATTGGCTCCTACATATTCTATGAAGATCTTTATCGGTCAAACCGCATAACAACATACGTTGTTCCCTTTGTCATCGGTATGTTACTTGCCCGAGATTCGATCGTCAGTATCCCAATACCTAGTTTAATCTCGTTACCGGCAAGTCTCTTTACTCGTTACGTAATGCATTATTCCGTAACTAACTCATTAGCTACATTGCTTGCAAGGCTTATAGTGATGTGCATTACCGAGAGGGCCTAGAGATACCTCTCCGACAATCAGAGTGACAAATCCTAATCTTAAAATACGCCAACTCCACATGTACCTTCGGAGACACCTATAGAGCTCCTTTATAATCACCCAGTTACATTGTGGCGTTTGGTAGCACACAAAGTGTTCCTCCGGTAAATGGGAGTTGCATAATCTCATAGTCATAGGAACATGTATAAGTCATGAAGAAAGCAATAGCAACATACTAAACGATCAAGTGCTAAGCTAACAGAATGGGTCAAGTCAATCACATCATTCTTCTAATGATGTGATCCCGTTAATCAAATGACAACTCATGTCTATGGCTAGGAAACACAACCATCTTTGATCAACAAGCTAGTCAAGTAGAGGCATACTAGTGACACTATGTTTGTCTATGTATTCAACATGTATTATGTTTCTGGTTAATACAATTCTAGCATGAATAATAAACATTTATCATGAAATAAGGAATAAATAATAACTTTATTATTGCCTCTAGGGCATATTTCCTTCAGTCTCCCACTTGCACTAGAGTCAATAATCTAGTTCACATCACCATGTGATTTAACAGTAATGTTCACATCTGCATGTGATTAACACCCATAGTTCACATCGTTTTGTGACCAACACTCAAAAGGTTTACTAGAGTCAATAATCTAGTTCACATCGCTATGTGATTAACACCCAAAGAGTACTAAGGTGTGATCATGTTTTGCTTGTGAGAGAAGCTTAGTCAACGGGTGTGTCACATTCAGAGCCATATGTATTTTGCAAATATTCTATGTCTACAATGCTCTGCACGGAGCTACTCTAGCTAATTGCTCCCACTTTCAATATGTATCCATACTGAGACTTAGAGTCATCTGGATCAATGTGAAAGCTTGCACCGATGTAACTCTTTACGATGGGTTTTTATCACCTCCATAATCGAGAAATATTTCCTTAGTCCTCACTAAGGATATTCTTGACCAATGTCCAGTGATCTACTCCTAGATCACTATTGTACTCCCTTGCCAAATTCAGAGCAAGGTATACAATAGGTTTGGTACATAGCATAGCATACTTTATAGAACCTATGACTGAGGCATAGGGAATGACTTTCATTCTCTTTTCTATTTTCTGCCCTGGTCGGGATTTGAGTCTTACTCAATTTCACACCTTTGCAACACATGCAAGAACTCTTTCTTTGACTGTTCCATTTTGAACTATTTCAAAATCTTGACAAGGTACATACTTATTGAAAAACTTATCAAGCGTCTTGATCTATCTCAATAGATCTTGATTCTCAATATATAAGTAGCTTTACTGAGGTCTTTCTTTTAAAGAACTCCTTTCAGATACTCATTTATGCTTTCCAGAAAAATTCTACAGCATTTCTGATCAACAATATGTTACTCACATATATTTATCAGAAAGGCGGTAGTGCTCCCACTCACTTTATTGTAAATACAGGCTTCACCAGCAAGTCTGTATAAAACTATATGATTTGATCAACTTATCAAAGCGTATATTCCAACTCTGAGATGCTTGCACCAGTCCATAGATGGATCTCTGGAGCTTGCACATTTTGTTAGCACTTTTAGGATTGACAAAACCTTGTGGTTGCATCATATACAACTCTTCTTTAAGAAAACCATTAAGGAATGCAGTTTTGACATCCATTTGTCAGATTTCTTAAAATGTGGCAATTGCTAACATGACTCGGACAGACTTAAGCATCGCTACAGTTTGAGAAAATCTCATTGTAGTCAACACCTTGAACTTGTCGAAAACCTTTTTGCAACAAGTCGAGCTTTGTAGATAGTAAAACTACTATCAGCGTCTATCTTCCTCTTGAAGATCCATTTATACAATATGGCTTGCCGATCTTCGGGCAACTCCACCAAAGTCCACACTTTGTTCTCATACATGGATCCCATCTCAGATTTCACGGCCTCAAGCCATTTCGTGGAATCTGGGCTCATCATCGCTTCCTCATAGTTCGTAGGTTCATCATGGTCTAGTAACATGACTTCCAGAACAGGATTACCTTACCACTCTGGCGCAGACTGTACTTTGGAAGACCTACGAGGTTTTGTAGTAACTTAATCTGAAGTTTCATGATCATCATCATTAGCTTCCTCACTAATTGGTGTAGGAATTGCTGGAACTGATTTCTATGATGAACTACTTTCCAATTCAGGAGAAGGTACAAATTACCTTATCAAGCTCTACTTTCCTCCCACTCACTTCTTTCGAGAGAAACTCCTTCTCTAGAAAGGATCCATTCTTAGCAACGAATGGTTTGCCTTCGGATTTGTGATAGAAGGTGTACCCAACAGTTTCCTTTGGGTATTCTATGAAGACGCACTTCTCCGATTTGGGTTCAAGCTTATCAGGTCGAAACCTTTTTCACATAAGCATCGCAACTCCAAACTTTAAGAAACGACAGCTTAGGTTTACTGCTAAACCATAGTTCATACGGTGTCGTCTCAACGGATTTAGATGGTGCCCTTTTTAAAGTGAATGTAGCTGTCTCTAATGCATAACCCCAATATGACATTGGTAAATTGGTAAGAGACATCATTGATCGCACCATATCAAATAAAGTGCGGTTACGACGTTCGGACACACCATTACACTGTGGTGTTCCATGTGGCGTGAACTGTGAAACTATTCCACATTGTTTAAAATGAAGGCCAAACTCGTAACTCAAATATTCTTCTCTATGATCAGATTGTAGAAACTTTATTTTCTTGTTACGATGATTCTCCACTTTACTCTGAAATTCTTTGAAGTTTTCAAATGTTTCAGACTTGTGCTTCATTAAGTAGATATACCCATATCTGCTCAAATCATCTGTGAAGGTTAGAAAATAACAATACTTGCCACGAGCATCAACACTCATTGGATCGCATACATCGGTATGTACTATTTCCAACAAGTCAGTAGCTCGTTCCATTGTTCCGGAGAACGGAGTTTTAGTCATCTTGCCCAAAAGGCACGGTTCGCAAACATCAAATGATTCATAACCAAGTGATTCCGAAAATCCATCTTTATGGAGTTTCTTCATGCGCTTTACACTGATATGACCCAAACGGCAGTGCCACAAATAAGTTGCACCATCATTATTAACTTTGCATCTTTTGGCATCAATGTTATGAATATGTGTATCACCACGATCGAGATCCAACAAACTATTTTCATTGGGTGTATGACCATTGAAGGTCTTATTCATGTAAACAGAACAACAATTATTCTCTGACTTTAAATGAATAACCGTATTGCAATAAACATGATCAAATCATATTCACGCTCAACGCAAATGCCAAATAACATTTATTTAGGTTTAACACTAATCCCAAAAATATAGGGAGTGTGAGATGATGATCATATCAATCTTGGAACTACTTCCAACACTCATCGTCACTTCACCCTCAACTAGTCTCTGTTTATTCTGTAACTCCTGTTTCGAGTTACTAATTTCAGCAACCGAACAAGTATCAAATACTCAGGGGCTACTATAAACACTAGTAAGGCACACATCAATAACATGTATATCAAATATACCCTTGTTCAATTTGCCATCCTTCTTATCCACCAAATATTCAGGGCATTTCTGCTTTCAGTGACCATTTCCTTTGCAGTAGAAGCACTCAGTTTCAGGCTTTGGTTCAGCTTGGGGCTTCTTCACAGGAGTGACAACTTGCTTGTCATTCTACTTGAAGTTCCCTTTCTTTCCCTTTTGCCCTTTTCTTGAAACTAGTGATCTTGTCAACCATCAACACTTGATGCTCTTTCTTGATTTCTACCTTCGTCGATTTCAACATCACGAAGAGCTGGGGAATCGTTTTCGTCATCCCTTGAAGACTATAGTTCATCACGAAGTTCTAGTAAGTTGGTGATGATGACTAGAGAACTCTGTCAATCACTATCTTATCTGGAAGATTAACTCCCACTTGATTCAAGCGATTGTAGTACCCAGAAAATCTGAGCACATGCTCACTAGTTGAGCGATTCTCCTCCATCTTTTAGCTATAGAACTTGTTGGAGACTTCATATCTCTCAACTCGGGTATTTGCTTGAAATATTAACTTCAATTCCTGGAACATCTCATATGGTCTATGACGCTCAAAACGTCTTTGAAGTCCCGATTCTAAGCCGTTAAGCATGGTGCACTAAACTATCAAGTAGTCATCATATTGAGCTAGCCAAACGTTCATAACGTCTGCATTTGCTCCTGCAATAGGTCTGTCACCTAGCAGTGCATTAAGGACATAATTTTTCTGTGCAGCAATGAGGATAAACCTCAGATCGCGGATCCAATCCGCATCATTGCTACTAACATCTTTCAACACAATTTTCTCTAGGAACATATCAAAATAAACATATGAAAGCAACAACGCGAGCTATTGATCTACAACATAATTTGCAAAATACTACCAGGACTAAGTTCATGATAAATTTAAGTTCAATTAATCATATTAATTAAGAACTCCCACTTAGACAGACATCTCTCTAGTCATCTAAGGGATCACGTGATCCAAATCAACTAAACCATGTCCGATCATCACGTGAGATGGAGTAGTTTCAATGGTGAACATCACTATGATGATCATATCTACTATATGATTCACGTTCAACCTTTCGGTCTCCATGTTCTGAGGCCATATCTGTATATGCTAGGCTCGTCAAGTTTAACCTGAGTATTCCGCCTGTGCAACTGTTTTGCACCCGTTGTATTTGAACATAGAGCCTATCACACCCGATCATCACATGGTGTCTCAGCACGAAGAACTTTCGCAACGGTGCATACTCAGGGAGAACACTTCTTGATAATTAGTGAGAGATCATCTTAAAATCCTACCGTTAATCAAAGCAAGATAAGATGCATAAAGGATAAACATCACATGCAACCAATATAAGTGATATGATATGGCCATCATCATCTTGTGCTTGTGATCTCCATCTCCGAAGCACCGTCGTGATCACCATCGTCACCGGCGCACCTTGATCTCCATCGTAGCATCGTTGTCGTTACGCCATCTATTGCTTCTACGACTATCGCTATCGCTTAGTGATAAAGTAAAGCAATTACAGGGCGTTTGCATTTCATACAACAAAGCGACAACCATATGGCTCCTGCCAGTTGCCGATAACTTCGGTTACAAAACATGATCATCTCATAAAATAAAATATAGCATCACGTCTTGACCATATCACATCACAACATGCCCTGCAAAAACAAGTTAGACGTCCTCTACTTTGTTGTTGCAAATTTTACGTGGCTGCTACGGGCTGAGCAAGAACCGTTCTTACCTACGCATCAAAACCACACCGATAGCAAGGACCGGACGTAGCCATACTCGGTTCAACTAAAGTTGGAGAAACAGACACCCGCCAGCCACCTGTGTGCAAAGCACGTCGGTAGAACCAGTCTCGCATAAGCGTACGCGTAATGTCGGTCCGGGCCGCTTCATCCAACAATACCACCAAACCAAAGTATGACATGCTGGTAAGCAGTATGACTTGTATCGCCCACAACTCACTTGTGTTCTACTCGTGCACATAACATCTACGCATAAAACCTGGCTCGGATGCCACTGTTAGGGAACGTAGTAATTTCAAAAAATTTCCTACACACACGCAAGATCATGGTGATGCATAGCAATGAGAGGGGAGAGTGTTGTCCACGTACCCTCGTAGACCGAAAGTGGAAGCATTAGAACAACGTGGTTGATGTAGTCGTACGTCTTCACGGCCCGACCGATCAAGCACCGAAACTACGGCACCTCCGAGTTCTAGCACACGTTCAGCTCGATGACGATACCTGGACTCCGATCCAGCAGAATGTCAGGGAAGAGTTTCGTCAGCATGACGGCGTGGTGACAATCTTGATGTTCTACCAGCGCAGGGCTTCGCCTAAGCACCGCTACAATATTATCGAGGACTATGGTGGAGGTGGGCACCGCACACGGCTAAGAGATCAAGATATCAATTGTTGTGTCTATGGGGTGCCCCCTGCCCCCGTATATAAAGGAGTAAGGGAGGGGGAGGCCGGCCCTAGGAGGGGCGCGCCAAGGGAGTAGGATTCCTACTCCTAGTAGGAGTAGGTTTCTTTCTTTTCTAGTCCAACTAGGAGAAGGGGGGAAAGGAGGGGAGTGGAGAAGGAAGGGAGAGGGGGGCCGCGCCCCAAACCCCTTGTCCTATTCGGACTGGGCTTGGGAGGGGCGCACGCCACCTCCTGGCTCCTTCCCACTAAGGCGCATTAAGGCCCAATACTCTTCCCCGTATTCCCGTAACTCCCCGGTACTCCGAAAAATACCCGAATCATCCGAAACCTTTCCAATGTCTGAATATAGTCGTCCAATATATCGATCTTTACATCTCGACCATTTCGAGACTCCTCGTCATGTCCCAGATCTCATCTGGGACTCCGAACTCCTTCGGTACAACAAAATTCATAAACTCATAATAAAACTGTCATCGAAACCTTAAGCGTGCGGACCCTACGGGTCCGAGAACTATGTAGACATGATCGAGACACGTTTCCGGTCAATAACCAATAGCGGAACCTAGATGCTCATATTGGCTCCTACATATTCTATGAAGATCTTTATCGGTCAAACCGCATAACAACATACGTTGTTCCCTTTGTCATCGGTATGTTACTTGCCCGAGATTCGATCGTCAGTATCCCAATACCTAGTTTAATCTCGTTACCGGCAAGTCTCTTTACTCGTTACGTAATGCATTATTCCGTAACTAACTCATTAGCTACATTGCTTGCAAGGCTTATAGTGATGTGCATTACCGAGAGGGCCCAGAGATACCTCTCCGACAATCGGAGTGACAAATCCTAATCTCGATATACGCCAACTCAACATGTACCTTCGGAGACACCTGTAGAGCTCCTTTATAATCACCCAGTTACGTTGTGAAGTTTGGTAGCACACAAAGTGTTCCTCCGGTAAACGGGAGTTGCATAATCTCATAGTCATAGGATCATGTATAAGTCATGAAGAAAGCAATAGCAACATACAAAACGATCAAGTGCTAAGCTAACGGAATGGGTCAAGTCAATCACATCATTCTTCTAATGATGTGATCCCGTTAATCAAATGACAACTCATGTCTATGGCTAGGAAACACAACCATCGTTGATCAACAAGCTAGTCAAGTAGAGGCATACTAGTGACACTATGTTTGTCTATGTATTCACACATGTATTATGTTTCCGGTTAATACAATTCTAGCATGAATAATAGACATTTATCATGAAATAAGGAAATAAATAATAACTTTATTATTGCCTCTAGGGCATATTTCTTTCATTCATAGAGTGCCCAGATCAAGAAAGCAGCTGATGAGACCGAGACTATTCTGGAAACAACCCCGGCTGGCAAAAGCGATGGGGAAGGTGCACTTCGAGCATTCATTAAGGTTCACATCTCCTTCAAACTAGCACTTAACATGTTTTGCTACGTTCGATGTCTCGTTCACTTGTACATGTTGCAGCGTCAGGGCCAAAAGTTAAGGCGGCTATCAAACCTTTTTGGTTGTCGTGACCCCGAGTATGTATCACCAGAACGGTCTAGGTCGGCGACACCATCAGATCCCACTTCGGGCCAGGGCCATGGTGATCCTTTGGAGGATGATGATGTGGGTGTGATCACCCAAGAGGTATGGCATGAGCATATATCCTATTGTTGATGCATTGCTAACTATATCCTCACACACGGTCTTTCCATATCTTTTGTTGATGCATAGGTTGCTGATGATATGACCTTGGGGACGTACCAGGTTCGGTCTGCATACCAGTTAAAGCCTAGGAAGGGAATCAACAAATACACACCTGAAGACTTCACCCAAAGAGGCAAAAGGACGGTCGGCACCTCGCGGATGGCGGCTTTGGATGACTATTTGGATGACGATGTGGATGACGTGGAGGAACCGGAGCTGGAGCCGGAGCGGGTTCCTCTTCCTAGGAAGGTGAAGAAGATCTCCGTCAAGAGGAGGGAGGAGCCAAAAAGCACTCAAGGAACTAGTCATCGTCCTCTATTTGTAATGTTGAACTTGGAGTGGTGGTAGCTCTTAGTAATGTGGAACTTATTATGTCGTTGAACTTGGAGTGGTGGTAGCTCTATGTTAAATTTGAAGTTGTGGTAGCTCTTAGTAATGTGGAACTTGTTATGTCGTTGAACTTGGAGTGGTGTTAGTAATATTGAACTTGTTGTGATGGTCACTATAGGAGTCACAGTCTTTGTTGAACTTAAAGATCCTCACTGTTTATTGTACGAAATGTTGAACTGTGCCTAAAAATGACCTAGTCTAAATGACAAAAAAACACTAAGTGTTTGTGCAGCGCCTAGCTGGGAGGCGCCACACTCTACAGTATAGCGCCTACGAAACGGGCGTTGCTCTTTACAGTGTGGGCGCCTGCCAGCTAGGCGCCACACAAACACTTAGCAAATTTGTGGCCTGGGAAGAGCTATCCAGAGAGCAACAGAATGTTTTGCTAGTTACAGACCTGTGCAACGCCCAGCTTGGAGGCG
>NC_057810.1:177166173-177202088 GCF_018294505.1 Triticum aestivum | reverse complement strand
AACATCTTGTTGCTCTCTGGACAGCTATTCCTAGTGCAACGCCTCAGATCTAGGCATCATACGCACCAGTGCAACGCCTAGCTCTTGGGCATAGCACGCCTGGGAAGAACTGTCCAGAGAGCAACAGAAGGTTTGCTAGTTACAGACCTGTGCAACGCCCAGCTTGGAGGCGCCACACTGAGCAGCTCCTAGGCGTTGCACTGGGACTTAGAGAATTTTTTGGCATATGCACACATAGTACGATGATGTGAAGTAGGACTCATACCTAGCAAGCAAACAACTGTGAAGACAACATATGCACAAAGTACTTCACGACACATACTAGTTGATAACACATAGTACTTCAACTTGAGGAGTAGTTCATACAACCAAATTTAGGAGAAAATACATAGTACTTCACGACACATAGTAGTTCACAACCAAATCGAGGAGGAGGCATAGTAGTTCATGACACATAGTAGTTCACAACCAAATCGAGGAGGAGGCATAGTAGTTCATGACACATAGTAGTTCACAACCAAATCGAAGAGCATAGTTTAGAGGATGACACGATCATCATCCACAAGCAAGTTGAAGATGACATAGCTCTATTACGTAGAGCAAGGCCCCTTTCCCTTCTTCTTCTTCCTCTCTTCTTCCTCTTCCTCCTCCCTTTTCCTTATGAGGTGAGCCTCCTTGACCACCCTCTCCATGAATATTTGATTGTCCCTCTCTTTTTTTTCAGCTGCAATTGCCCAAAGCTTCATGGTTCTTTCTTCAAAATCCTTTTGACACTTCTTCTGTGCCTCCTCACATTTCCTCACCAACGCTTGCTCCCTAGAGTACATCGCATTTGACACTCTCTCTCTTTCCTTCCTCTTCTTCTCAAGCTCCTCTTCCTTCTTCTTTAGTGCGGCTACATCCTGATCTCTAAGCTTCTTTGCAGCCTTCTCCCACCATCCCGCCATCTCATCTTCACCATCCTCCTTCATTGTTGGTTTGTTGGGTTGGGAAGCCGCCATACCTACAATGAGTGAAACATAATGGTCAGTAAAGACAATAAAAACAATTGGAAGAACATGTACAACAAGAACATATGAAAAAGAAGAACATATGAAACATTATAGTTAGTGAGCAACATATGGAAGTGGTCCATCGAGGTATCCAAACATTCCTCTATAACGACCTTGTCCCTGTCCATCACCATGGCCAAGTCCACCACCAAGGCCAAGACCATCACCAAGGCAAAGACTATCACCATGGCCAAGACCATCACCACGGCCAACACCACCACCACGAGCTCTACCACCACCACGGCCTACACCACCACCACGGCCTCTTGTAAGTCCTAGTTGCCGACCTCTTTGTTGCCTAGATCCTCTTTGGCTACCAATTGGTTGGCTTGGCACTTGTTGGCTACCACTTGGTTGGCTTCCTTGTGTAGTTCCTTGTTGGCTTGTGCTTGCATCATTTTTCTTGGACCTTTTCCTTGGTTTCGTACATTTTCTTTTGTTGTGGCCATGACCTTTGCACTACCCATGACGGGAGCTCTCACGAAGCTCTTGGAATTGGTCGTTGCCCGCTTCGCGGCGGCCACCATGGCCTCATCCGTCCATGTCGCCTCTAAGACGCTTTGTCTTATGTCTACCCCGTTTAACAACCTTCAACTCCGGATCCGGCCATAGTTGAACACCATGGTACTCCGGCCATTGTGATTGGTCAAAATCTGGGTGAAAGCGGGGAGCCCATGTTTTCTTGAATGTCATGGTTGAGAACGCCGACTCCCTCACGGTGCGTGGGTGATTAATGTCCACATTCCTAACGCGACCGGCGGTATACAAGTGTGAGCATGGGAGATGAAGCAACAATGGCCTCCCGCAAGAGCAATCACATTGTGTTAACGACACCTTGAAAGCCCGACCTCCATGTTGGCGGCCATCATTTGTGGTTCCTCCTGGCTCTTTCACTTCGTACTTCCACTCTTCATTGTCATATAATATAGCTTCTTCTGTGTCCGCCTTCCGTGATTGAAATTCTAACCATTCATCAACCTTGGGTGGGAACTTGTACTTGTACTTGCGCGGGTTCTCACCCGCTATTTGTGCATTCGTTTCCATCGAGTACTTTAGAAAGTATGCATTCATCTTGTCAAATGTGTATTGAACTATTGCCGTCACGGGTAATCCACGTGCACCTTTGAGCACCCTATTGAAGCAGTCGGTCATATTGCATGTCATTTGACCGTATCTCCGGCCATCTTCATCAAAAGCACGTGCCCACTTGTTCCGATATTGAATGTGTCTATTGAGAAAGTCTTGATCCCCGGGATCTAGTTTTTTGTGTGCGAGCAATTTGTGGTACAAAGTGGCGAACCGCTTGTCGGAGAAAGCGAGACAACAATCTTGAAGATCATCGGCCAACTCCTTAAGGCCACATGCCCTATAGAAGTTCGAACAAAAGTGCCTCATGCACCATCGATGGTGCAATGGAGCATGCCAGGTGCTACGTCTTGAGCTTGCGTTGGTTTTCCTTGAAGAGGAAAGGGTGATGCAGCAATAGTAGCGTAAGTATTTCCCTCAGTTTTTGAGAACCAAGGTATCAATCCAGTAGGAGGCTCCTCAAAAGTCCCACGCACCTACACAAACAAACAAAGAACTCGCAACCAACGCAATAAAGGGGTTGTCAATCCCTTCACGACCACTTGCGGAAGTGAGATCTGATAGAGATAGTATGATAAGATAAATATATTTTTGGTATTTTATAATATACATTGGAAAAGTAAAGATGCAAATAAAAGTAGATTGAAAGCTTATATGATAAAAGATAGACCCGGGGGCCACATGTTTCACTAGTGGCTTCTCTCAAGATAACATAAGTATTATGGTGAGTGAACAAATTACTGTCGAGTAATTGATAGAAAAGCGAATAATTATGAGATTATCTAGGCATGATCATGTATATAGGCATCACGTCCGCGACAAGTAGACCGACTCCTGCCTGCATCTACTACTATTACTCCACACATCGACCGCTATCCAGCATGCATCTAGAGTATTAAGTTCATAAGAACAGAGTAACGCATTAAGAAAGATGACATGATGTAGAGGGATAAACTCATGCAATATGATATAAACCCCACCGTTTTATCCTCGATGGCAACAATACAATACGTGCCTTGCAACCCTTATTGCCACTGGGTCACGACACCGCAAGATTGAACCCAAAGCTAAGCACTTCTCCCATTGCAAGAAAGATCAATCTAGTAGGCCAAACCAAACTGATAATTCGAAGAGACTTGCAAAGATAACTCAATCATACATAACATAATTCAGAGAAGATTCAAATATTTCTCATAGATAAACTTGATCATAAACCCACAATTCATCAGATCTCGACAAACACACCGCAAAAAGAGTTACATCAAATAGATCTCCACAAGAGAGGGGGAGAACATGGTATTGAGATCCAAAAAGAGAGAAGAAGCCATCTAGCTAATAACTATGGACCTGAAGGTCTATGGTAAACTACTCACAACTCATCGGAGGGGCTATGGTGTTGATGTAGAAGCCCTTCGTGGTCGATTCCCCCTCCGGCGGAGCACCGGCGAAGGCTCCAGGATGGGATCTCGCGGATACAAAAGGTTACGGCGGTGGAAATTGTTTTTTGTTGGCTCCCTGGATGTTTTCGGGGTACGTGGGTATATATAGGAGGAAGAAGTAGGTCGGTGGCCGCCCGAGGGGCCCACGAGATAGGGGGCGCGCCCTGTAGGGGTGGGCACTCCCTCCACCCTCGTGGCCGCCTCGGCTGCTTCTTGGCTTGCACTCCAAGTCCTCTGGATCACGTTTGTTCCAAAAATCACGATCCCAAAGGTTTCATTCCGTTTGGACTCCGTTTGATATTCCTTTTCTTTGAAATATTGAAATAGGCAAAAAAATCCAGCAATACGGGCTGGGCCTCCGGTTAGTAGGTTAGTCCCAAAAATGATATAAATGTGTAAAGTAAAGCCCATAAACATCCAAAAAGGGTAATATAATAGCATGGACCAATCAAAAATTATAGATACGTTGGAGACGTATCATGCATCCCCAAGCTTAATTCCAGCTCGTCCTCGAGTAGGTAAATGATAAAAATAGAATTTTTGATGTGGAATGCTACCTAGCATAATTCTCATTGTAATTTTATTTATTGTGGGATGAATTTTCAGATCCAAATGATTCAAAATAAAAGTTCATATTGACATAAGAAATAGTAATACTTCAAGCATACTAATAAAAGCAATCATGTCTTCTCAAAATAACATGTCTAAAGAAAGTTCATCCCTACAAAATCATATAGTTAGTCTATGCTTCATTTTCGTCACACAAAATGTCCCAAATTCTGCACCCCCGATGACAAGCCAAGCAATTTTTTTGTACTTAAATAATCTCAAACTTTTTCAACTTTCACGCAATACATGAACGTGAGCCATGGATATAGCACTATGGGTGCAATAGAATATGATGATGGGAATTGTGTGGAGAAGACAAAAAAGGAGAAAGTCTCACATTGACAAGCATAATCAACGGGCAATGAAGATGCCCATCAATTGATGTCAACACGAGGAGTAGGGATTACCATGCAATGGATGCACTAGAGCTATAAATGAATGCAAGCTCAACAAAAGAAAACTAGTGGGTGTGCATCCAACTTGCTTGCTCACGAAGACCTAGGGCATTTTGAGGAAGCCCATCGTAGGAATATACAAGCCAAGTTCTATAATGAAAAATTCCCACTAGTATATGAAAGTGACAACATATGAGACTCGCTATATGAAGAACATGGTGCTACTTTGAAGCACAAGTGTGGAAAAGAGATAGTAACATTGCCCCTTTTTATTTATTTTATTTATTTTCTTTTTCTTTTTTGGGCCTTTTTTTCTTTGGCCTTTTTTTGGGGACAATGCTCTAATAATGATGATCATCACACTTCTATTGATTTACAACACATGAATTACAACTCGAAACTAGAACATGATATGACTCTATATGAATGCCTCCGGCGGTGTATCGAGATGGTGCAATGAGTCAAGAGTGACATGTATGAAAAATTATGCATGGTGGCTTTGCCACAAATACGATGTGAACTACATGATCATGTAATGACAATATGACAAAAGTAATGCGGGTCATGATGATAAACGGAACGGTGGAAAGTTGCATGGCAATATATCTCAGAATGGCTATGGAAATGCCATAATGGGTATGTATGGTGGCTGTTTTGAGGAAGATATAAGGAGGTTTATGTGTGATAGAGCGTATCATATCACGGGGTTTGGATGCACCGGCGAAGTTTGCACCAACTCTCAAGGTGAGAAAGGGCAATGCACGGTACCGAAGAGGCTAGCAATGATGGAAAGGTAAAAGTGCGTATAATCCATGGACTCAACATTGGTCAAAAGAACTCATATACTTATTGCAAAAATTTAGAAGTCATCAAAAACCAAGCACTACGCGCATGCTCCTAGAGGGATAGATTGGTAGGAAAAGACCATCGCTCGTCCCCGACCGCCACTCATAAGGATGCACAATCCAAGGACACTTCATCTTTCAAATTTGTTATACAACTTTAACCATACATGCATGCTACGGGACTTGCTAACTTCAACACAAGCATTCTTTAAATTCATAATCACCCAACTAGCATGACTTTAATATCACTACCTCCATATCTCAAAACAATTATCAAGTATCAAATTGATCATAGCATCCAATTCACTTCCTATCATAGTTTTTATTATACCCAACTTGGATGTCTACCATTCTAGGACCAATTTTATAACCATAGCAAATACCATGCTGTTCTAAAAGACTCTAAAAATAAAATAAGTGAAGCATGAGAGACTAGCAATTTCTACAAAATTAAGCCACCGCAGTGCTCTAAAATATATAAGTGAAGCACTAGAGCAAAAACTATCTAGCTCAAAAGATATAAGTGAAGCACATAGAGTATTCTAATAAATTCCAATCAAGTGGGCTTTCTCCCAAAAGGTGTGTATAGCAAGTATGATTGTGGAAAACTAAAAAGCAAATACTAATATCATACACGATGCTCCAAGCAAAACACATATCATGTGGCGAATAAAAATATAGCTCCAAGTAAAGTTACCAATGAACGAAGACGAAAGAGGGGATGCCTT
Organism: Triticum aestivum; assembly: GCF_018294505.1. Lineage (NCBI taxonomy): Eukaryota > Viridiplantae > Streptophyta > Magnoliopsida > Poales > Poaceae > Triticum > Triticum aestivum. Next base: position 177,195,934 of record NC_057810.1, on the reverse strand, counting down.
CCGGGGGCATCCCCAAGCTTAGGATTTTGGCTATTCTTGAATATCTTGGGGTGCCATGGGAATCTCCAAGCTTAGGCTCTTGCCACTCCTTATTCCATAGTCCATCAAATCTTTACCCAAAACTTGAAAACTTCACAACACAAAACTCAACAGGAAATCTCATAAGCTCCGTTAGTGAAAGAAAGCAAAACCACCACATAAGGTACTGTAATGAACTCATTCTTTATTTATATTGGTGTTAAACCTAATTTATTTCAAGTTCTATATGGTTCATACCACTTAATACTAGCCATAGATGCATTAAAATAAGCAAACACCACACGAAAAACAGAATCTGTCAAAAATAGAACAGTCTGTAGCAATCTATAACTAACGCAAACTTCTGGAACTCTAAAAATCCTACCAAAATAGGAAGTCCTGGAAAATTTGTCTATTGATCTACATCAAAAAGAATCAATGCAAAATCACGTTTCTGTGATTTAACAAAACTAATTTCGTGCGCGCAAAGTTTCTGTTTTTCAGCAGAATCAAATTAACTATCACCATAGGTTATCCTATAGGTTCTACTTGGCACAAACACTAATTAAAACATAAAAACACATCTAAACAGAAGGTAGATGCAAAATTTATTACTAAACATAAACAAAAACAAAAAACACAAATAAAATTGGGTTGCCTCCCAACTAGCGCTATCGTTTAGCGCCCCTAGCTAGGCATAAAAGCGAAGATAGATCTAAGTACACTACGAAAAAATACACTTCCGTGATGATACGTGTTTGTCACAGTAGCTCGCATTTTTTGTCATGCATGTGCATCCATGACAAATTTATGACAGAATCAAGATAGTCATACCTGTGTTGTCGTAGAAGTGTCCCATGACATGACCAAAATTATCATCACGGAAGTGTCCACTTCCATGACGATAAATCGCGCGTCACAGAAGTCTTTTCGTCAAGGGTGACTGACACGTGGCATCCACCGTAACGGAATGCCGTTAAGCTATCGGGTAGGATTTTGGATCCGATAACCCGTTAACTGCCACGACCAATGCCGATTTTCCACGTGTAAAATTCTCATTGGCTGACGGATCCACATGTCAGCTCCATATTGGCGCAGGTGTCACTCATCCAACGGTCGAGATGGGCCTATGATATGTTGACACGTGGACCGGCGCAAAAGTGGCCCACAAAGTTTAAATGGGTTGGCCCAACCGAAGGCCCATAAGATTTAGCGGACCATAATGGGCCGGCCCAGCTAAAGGTCCAGAAAATTTAGCGGACCATAATGGGCCAGCCCAGCTAAAGGCTCACACGATTTTGCGGACCATAATAGGCCGGCCCAGCTAAAGGCCCATAAGATTTTGCGGACCACAATGGGCCGGCCCAGCTAAAGGCCCACAAGATTCTGCAGACCATAATGGGCTGGCCCAGCTAAAGGCCCAACATTCTCTATCAAATCGGCCCGTCAACGGCCTGGTCTAAACTTGTCATCAATGCGGCCCATGGTCACTTCTGGCCCGTTAACAGTCTGCTAAGTAATTGGGCCGAATTACGGCCCAGTGTTCCGGCCTGTTAAAGGTCCGGCTTCATTTGGGCCCATTTACAGGCCATCAAAACTTTCGGCCCATAAATGACCGTGAAGGATTTGGGTCATATTCGGCCATGTCTGTCATTCGGCCTGTTAGAGGCCCACTATAGATTTGGGCCACTTTCGGCCTGTTGTCATTTTTGGCCTGTTAACGCCGGACGTAAACCATGGGCCATATGTGGCCCAACGTCATATCGGGCCCATTAATGGCCCATATAAAAATGACGATAATCTAGCCCGACCGAAGTTTCGGCCTATTAAAGGCCCGTGTATTAGGTCGGCACATTTACGGCCTGTCTGAATTTCGGCCTGTCAAATATCCACATCGTAAATGGGCCACCATTTCGGCCTGCTAAGTCCAGTGGGTTATTTGGCACAATCAGGGCCCAATCTCACTTTCGGTCTATTAAAGGCCCATGTTTTTATGGGCTCGAGATATTTACACCTGTAAACGGCCTATTTTTACCGAGGGCCCAAATTATGTTTAGGCCCGTTAAAGGCCCACCATGGGCACATGCCTACCAGAAAAATATGAAAGCTTATGCTGATTTAAGCCTAGATATTTTTAGTGGGCTACATGCCAATTTCGGCCCGTAATCGTTTTTAGCCCAATTGGAATGGGCCCAACGAATGTTGGCATGTTGGGCTCCTATGAAGCTTTCGGCTGAATACATTACTAAGATAAACCTACACTATACAAAAATAGCGTCGTAATTACTGCAGCCTATGGCAACATCATAAATGTTGTATCACAACAAAATAAATTCCAACCATACAACAAAAGGCCTGTTGGCATAAAGTTTATAGTCCTTCCAGATAAAAGCACCATGAGATGTATAGAAGCACATATCATTTGACCTTAGTGCTAATGTTTCATGCTGTAGAATCTAATGGAGCAGCATGATCTCCACCTTTTTCCGCCATTGCTCTTGAACAACGATGCGAATGTCTGATAGTCTGGTTTCAAAACCATTCATATCTTGATGACATTTCTCAACCACTATTCTTGTTTTCGAAACAACGTCCATGACAGATTGGACTTGTGTCTGGAGCACAGATATCTCACTCTGTCTAGCTGGAAGATTTTGTTCAGTAGGCGATTTGGATGAGGTTACCGTGACAACCAACCTAGAATTACGCAGGAAGGTGCTTTTTGCACTGTTAGTGCAGAGATACTGACGCACTGCAGCAAGAGGTGACATTGTGCCTGTAGTAGCCTTCTCACCTTCAGGTGGCTGTGGCTGTTCAATCATTTGTTCTATAGCTTCCTGAAAGTTTAAACTTGTAGATTAGTGTACAAGATAAGTTACTAATGAGACAAAAAAAACAAAGTAGGTTAAACATTTATACATAACTTATTTTGGTGAACTACTATAATACATTAGCATGTATTGTAGTGCCAACTACATAATAAAATCATTTTTGGAACATATGTCCATGTAGCATGCCTACTATATTGTCTATTTCCTCACATTCGTTGATATCTAAGGATAAAGAGACATGGTTTAAAGTAAGATGAACATAGTATGACATCATTCATATCATGGGCAAACAGATATAAAACAAACATGCTATTTTATCATTGTGTGCGCACGTGAACATAACAACTAGATTACAGATAAGAACCAAAAGAATATCCTTCATCTCTTTTAAACCATGTAAGGTGAAATGATACGTTAAGACAACTATGTATAAAAGTGAACAAAGTAACTGACATTGGCTGCAAACCAAGTAGTTAAATGAACACATCACAGTACTGCTACCTCTTGAGCACTGCGTTGGATTTCCCCCAAGAGGAGAGGATGATGCAACAAAGTAGCGTAAGTATTTCCCTCAGTTTTTGAGAACCAAGGTATCAATCCAGTAGGAGACCACGCACAAGCCCCTCGTACCTACACAAAACGGTAACAACTCGCAACCAACGCTTAGGGGTTGTCAATCCCTTCACGATCACTTACGAGGGTGAGATCTGATAGAGATAATATTTTTGGTATTTTTGATAGATAGATGCAAAGTAAAAAGTAAAAGGCAAAGTAAAAACAAAGCAAGTAAATAAAGTGATAGAGATTGATATGATGAGAATAGACCCGGGGGCCATAGGTTTCACTAGTGGCTTCTCTCAAGAGCATAAGTATTCTACGGTGCGTGAACAAATTACTATTGAGCAATTGACAGAATTGAGCATAGTTATGAGTATATCTAGGCAATGATCATGTATATAGGCATCACGTCCAAGACAAGTAGTTCGAAACGATTCTGCATCTACTACTATTACTCCACTCATCGACCGCTATCCAGCATCCATCTAGAGTATTAAGTTAATAACAGAGTAACGCCTTAAGCAAGATGACATGATGTAGAGGGATAAATTCATGCAATATGATAAAAACCCCATCTTGTTATCCTCGATGGCAACAATACAATACGTGCCTTGCAACCCTTTCTGTCACTGGGTAAGGACACCGCAAGATTGAACCCAAAGCTAAGCACTTCTCCCATTGCAAGAACTACCAATCTAGTTGGCCAAACCAAAAAGGATAATTCGAAGAGACTTGCAAAGATAACTCAATCATACATAAAAGAATTCAGAGAAGAATCAAATATTTTCCATAGATAATACTGGATCATAAACCCACAATTCATCGGTCTCAACAAACACACCGCAAAAAGAAGATTACATCGAATAGATCTCCACGAGAGAGGGGGAGAACATTGTATTGAGATCCAAAAAGAGAGAAGAAGCCATCTAGCTACTAGCTATGGACCCGAAGGTCTGAAGTAAACTACTCACACTTCATCAGAGGGGCTATGGTGATGATGTAGAAGCCCTCCATGGTGGATGCCTCCTCCGGCGGAGCTCCGGAACAGGCCCCAAGATGGGATCTCGTGGGTACAGAAGGTTGCGACGGTGGAATTAGGTTTTTGGCTCCTGTTCCGATCGTACGGGGATACGTAGGTATATATAGGAGGAAAGAGTACATCGGTGGAGCGTCAGGGGGCCCACGAGGTAGGGGTGCGCGCCTAGGGGGGGCCCTCCACCCTCGTGACCGCCTCTGGCACTTCTTGGAGTAGGGTCCAAGTCTCCTGGATCACGTTCGGTTGGAAAATCACGTTCCCGAAGGTTTCATTCCATTTGGACCCCGTTTGATATTTTGTTTCTTCGAAACACTGAAATAGGCAAAAAACAGCAATTCTGGGCTGGGCCTCCGGTTAATAGGTTAGTCCCAAAAGTAATATAAAAGTGGAAAATAAAGCTCAATATAGTCCAAAACAGTAGATAAAGTAGCATGGAGCAATAAAAAATTATAGATACGCTTGAGACGTATCAGGCATCCCCAAGCTTAATTCCTGCTCGTCCTCGAGTAGGTAAATGATAAAAAAAGAATTTTTGATGCGGAGTGATACTTTGGCATAATTTCAATGTAAATCTTCTTAATCGTGATATGAATATTCAGATCCAAAAGATTCAAGACAAACTTCATATTGACATAAAAATGATAATACTTCAAGCATACTAATCAAAGCAATCATGTCTTCTCAAAATAACATGGCCAAAGAAAGTTATCCCTACAAAATCATATAGTCTGGCTATGCTCCATCTTTCCCACACAAAATATTTAAATCATGCACAACCCCGATGACAAGCCAAGCAATTGTTTCATACTTATGACATTCTCAAAACTTTTTCAATCTTCACGCAATACATGAGCGTGAGCCATGGATATAGCACTATGTGGAATAGAAGGGTGGTTGTGGAGAAGACAAAAAGAGGGAAGATAGTCTCACATCAACTAGGCGTATCAACGGGCTATGGAGATGCCCATCAATAGATATCAATGTGTGTGAGTAGGGATTGCCATGCAACGGATGCACTGGAGCTATAAGTATATGAAAGCTCTACAAAAGAAACTAAGTGGGTGTGCATCCAACTCGCTTGCTCACGAAGACCTAGGGCATTTTGAGGAAGCCCATCATTGGAATATACAAGCCAAGTTCTATAATGAAAAATTCCCACTAGTATATGAAGGTGACAAAATGAGAGACTCTCTATCATGAAGATCTTGGTGCTACTTTGAAGCACAAGTGTGGTAAAGGATAGTAGCATTGTCCCTTCTCTCTTTTTTCTCATTTTTTTTATTTGGGCCTTTCTCTTGTTTTATGGCCTCTTTTCTTTCTTTTTTTTATTTTTTATTTTCGTCCGGAGTCTCATCCCGACTTATGGGGGAATCATAGTCTCCGTCATCCTTTCCTCACTTGGGACAATGCTCTAATAATGATGATCATCACACTTTTATTTTTCTTACAACTCAACAATTACAACTCGATACTTAGAACAAAGTATGACTCTATATGAATGCCTCCGGCGGTATACCGGGATATGCAATGAATCATGAGTGACATGTATGAAAGAATTATGAATGGTGGCTTTGCCACAAATACGATGTCAACTACATGATCATGCTAGCAATATGACAATGATGGAGCGTGTCATAATAAACGGAACGGTGGGAAGTTGCATGGCAATATATCTCGGAATGGATATGGAAATGCCATGATAGGTAGGTATGGTGGATATTTTGAGGAAGGTATATGGTGGGTGTATGATACCGGCAAAAAGTGCGCGGTATTAGAGAGGCTAGCAAAGGTGGAAGGATGAGAAAAAGTGCGTATACTCAACATTAGTCATAAAGAACTCATATACTTGTTGCAAAAATCTAGAAGTTATCAAAGCAAAGTATTACGCGCATGCTCCTAGGGGGATAGATTGGTAGGAAAAGACCATCGCTCGTGCCCGACCGCCACTCATAAGGAAGACAATCAATAAATAAATCATGCTCCGAGTTCATCACATAACGGTTCACCATACGTGCATGCTACGGGAATCACAAAATTCAACACAAGTATTCTTTGAATTCATAACTACTCAACTAGCATGACTCTAATATCACCATCTTCATATCTCAAAACAATTATCAAGCATCAAACTTATCTTAGTATTCAACGCACTCAAAAGAAATGTTCACATATCTTGAACACCAAGTATATTAACATTAAGCAAATTACCATGCTATTAACGACTCTAAAAATAATCTAAGTGAAGCATGAGAGATCAATAGTTTCTTTAAAACAAATCCACCACCGTGATCTAAAAGATATAAGTGAAGTACTAGAGCAAAAATTATCACGCTCAAATGATATAAGTGAAGCACTATGAGCAAAACTATCAAGCTCAAAAGATATAAGTGAAGCACATAGAGTATTCTAACAAATTCCAATTCATGTATGGCTCTCTCAAAAGGTGTGTACAGCAAGTATGATTGTGGTAGACTAACAAGCAAAGACACAAATAATACAAGACGCTCCAAGCAAAACACATATCATGTTGGTGAATAAAAATATAGCTCCAAGTAAATTACCGATGGAAGTGGACGAAAGAGGGGATGCCTTCTGGGGCATCCCCAAGCTTTGACTTTTTGGTGTCCTTGGATTATCTTGGTGGTGCCATGGGCATCCCCAAGCTTAGGCTCTTGCCAATCCTTGTTCCATAATCCATCAAAAGAATTCACCCAAAACTTGAAAACTTCACAACACAAAACTCAACAGAAATCTCGTGAGCTCCGTTAGAGAAAGAAAACAAAAGACTGCTTCAAGGTACTGTAATGAACCCATTCTTGATTTATATTGGTGTTAAACCTACTGTATTCCAACTTCTCTATGGTTTATAAACTATTTTACTAGTCATAGATTCATCAAAATAAGCAAACAACACACGAAAAATAGAATCTGTCAAAAACAGAACAGTCTGTAGAAATCTGTAACTAACGCAAACTTCTGGAACTCTAAAAATTCTACCAAAATAGGAAGTCCTGGACAATTTGTTTATTGAACAGAAGCACAAAGAATCAACGCAAAAGCACGTTCCTGTGATTTATCATAACTAAATTCGTGCGCGCAAAGTTTCTGTTTTTCAGTAGAATCAAATCAACTATCATCGTAGGTTATCCTATAGGTTGTACTTGGCACAAACACTAATTAAAAAATAAAACCACATCAAAACAAAGGCTAGATGGATTATTCATTCCTAAACATAAGCAAAAACAAAAAACAAAAAACAATAAACACAAAATAAAATTGGGTTGCCTCCCAACAAGCGCTATCATTTAACGCCCCTAGCTAGGCATAAAAGCAAGGATAGATCTAGGTATTGCCATCTTTGGCACTTAGCGAGGAGGATATCCTTTCTATGGCATTCATTATTCTATTTAAGTTAAGCACATGGCCATTAATGGAAGAAGTAAGATTAAGCATGTTACAGAAATTTGCCTCTAAACTAGACTTCATCTCTTTAATAATTTCATTTTGATAAAAGCACAAGAGAGTAGTTGATTCAACCTTATCATTCATGGGGTGCCCGAATATAGTTTTCATTCTTTCATAGGAATCTATAGCATCCCCTTCAAGAAAACCTTCTTCAAAGATGGAATCTAAAACTTGTTTGAAGGAAGCGGGCAAGCCAACATAAAAGCTTTTTAGGTAAATTTCAATTTGATATTGTGGTACATAACTAGCCCGAATCCTAAGTAACCTATCCCAAGCATCTTTTAAAGACTCATCAAGTAAATAGCGGAAAATTCCAGAGTCATCCTCATCAAAATTATTCAAGCTCTCATTGGAGACCCCGGTGGGTCTTTCTATAGCATCATTATTTATGAGCTTAGAGAGGATAGAGTGGTTGTCCAAGGCACTAGAACTCGGGAGAAAACCCGTAGTTCTTTTTGATGCGGCCATGGCAACGGGAAAAGGCAAACGGGAAAGAGAGGAGGAGATTGGGAAAGAGAGGGCGAATAAAATGGCAAGGGTGAAGTGGGGGAGAGGAAAACGAGAGGCAAATGGCAAATAATGTAATGCGAGAGATAGGGATTGCGATGGGTACTTGGTATGATTGACTTGCTTGCGTGAGCCTCCCCGGCAACGGCGCCAGAAATTCTTCTTGCTACCTCTTGAGCACTGTGTTGGATTTCCCCGAAGAGGAGAGGATGATGCAGCAAAGTAGCATAAATATTTCCCTCAGTTTTTGAGAACCAAGGTATCAATCCAGTAGGAGACCACGCACAAGTCCCTCGTACCTACACAGAACGACAGCAACTCGCAACCAACGCTTAGGGGTTGTCAATCCCTTCACGATCACTTACGAGAGTGAGATCTGATAGAGATATCAGATAATATTTTTGGTATTTTTGATAGATAGATGCAAAGTAAAAAGTAAAAGGCAAAGTAAAAACAAAGCAAGTAAATAAAGTGATAGAGATTGATATGATGAGAATAGACCCGGGGGCCATATGTTTCACTAGTGGCTTCTCTCAAGAGCATAATTATTCTATGGTGGGTGAACAAATTACTATTGAGCAATTGACAGAATTGAGCATAGTTATAAGTATATCTAGGAAATGATCATGTATATAGGCATCACGTCCAAGACAAGTAGTTCGAAACGATTCTGCATCTACTACTATTACTCCACTCATCGACCGCTATCCAGCATGCATCTAGAGTATTAAGTTAATAACAGAGTAACGCCTTAAGCAAGATGACATGATGTAGAGGGATAAATTCATGCAATATGATAAAAACCCCATCTTGTTATCCTCGATGGCAACAATACAATACGTGCCTTGCAACCCTTTTTGTCACTGGGTAAGGACACCGCAAGATTGAACCCAAAGCTAAGCACTTCTCCCATTGCAAGAACTACCAATCTAGTTGGCCAAACCAAAAAGTATAATTCGAAGAGACTTGAAAAGATAACTCAATCATACATAAAAGAATTCAGAGAAGAATCAAATATTTTCCATAGATAATACTGGATCATAAACCCACAATTCATCGATCTCAACAAACACACCGCAAAAAGAAGATTACATCGAATAGGTCTCCACGAGAGAGGGGGAGAACATTGTATTGAGATCCAAAAAGAGAGAAGAAGCAATCTAGCTACTAGCTATGGACCCGAAGGTCTGAAGTAAACTACTCACACTTCATCGGAGGGGCTATGGTGATGATGTAGAAGCCCTCCGTGGTGGATGCCTCCTCCGACGGAGCTCCGAAATAGGCCCCAAGATGGGATCTCGTGGGTACAGAAGGTTGCGGCGGTGGAATTAGGTTTTTGGCTCCTGTTCTGATCGTACGGGGATACATAGGTATATATAGGAGGAAGGAGTACGTCGGTGGAGCGTCAGGGGGCCCACAAGGTAGGGGGCGCGCCCAGGGGGCGCGCCCTCCACCCTCGTGACTGCCTCTGGCACTTCTTGGAGTAGGGTCCAAGTCTCATGGATCACGTTCGGTTGGAAAATCATGTTCCCGAAGGTTTCATTCTGTTTGGACTCCGTTTGATATTCCGTTTCTTCGAAACACTGAAATAGGCAAAAACAACAATTCTGGGCTGGGCCTCCGGTTAATAGGTTAGTCCCAAAAGTAATATAAAAGTTGAAAATAAAGCCCAATATAGTCCAAAACAGTAGATAAAGTAGCATGGAGCAATTAAAAATTATAGATACGTTGGAGACGTATCAAGTACCAATCAGTTCAAGGCAGGAGGAGTAAGGACTTACAACAGCGGCTTGAACTGGTGTGCTCATGCCTTTCATCTTGCTGGTGTGGCAATCCTTGAAGATTTGCACTGCATTTGGTTCTGGTTCTTTTTGGTCCGCACGGGCTTTCCTCTAAATTTGGAACAAGTCAATATAGATATGATAATATGGCACAAAAAAAAGAAGGAAGTAGCAGCTATTTACAAGAGCCTCGCAGTGTGCAATATAGCTACGAGATCCTGTTGTCTGTTGGAATTTCACTTTAGAACGGTTGGTTTTGTTCTTCAAACTGTTAGCCTAGAAGAAGATACACTTGTAAGGCACATACATAAATACAAGTTCAATATGTGGTCTGATCAAATACATATAGCCTACCTAATACTTTGGATCAGACCAGTGTTTAACAAGGGCTGTCCAGTCTTCATCTGTAATATATTCCACTTGAGATGTTTGGGCGATTTCATTGTTAGCCTTGCCTTCAAAGTGAGATTTTCTAAGGTGGTACCGATACTGTCGCAGAGCAAACTGAAAAACATGAGTGCATGCTTGTTTAGTTGCATCATCTTTTGGATCCAACTTGAACCTGATCTGTTGAAAAAAGAATGTGAGTCTTATTAGGAGGAAGCTAGAAAGTATGGAACAGAGCAAGACAATATTACTAATTGCAATGAATAACATTACTTACGGATAAATGGTCAAGGAAGGTGTTGAACCGGGTATTGTCTTTCTCATTCCTGTACTGGATCCACGTTGGAAGGATACGCGCATGACACCTAACGGCAACGGCTGCCTCTGATACTAACTTGGCTGACTCTGTAGCATCACGTGGCCTTTTTAAACCTGCCTCAAAATGGATCTCCATTCTTCCTCCTTTAGATTTTGTTAATCTGTCAAGCATTATCCCTGATGTCTGTTTCCGCTTGCGCCGTGGTGCTAGTTCAACAACGAATATGGAAAGTGTTAGTGTACATCAAACTGTGAGAGTACATATAAAGGAGCATGCAACTGCAACTTGACTCGGTCAGGTACCATCTTGGCGTTGATGCTCATGAGGTTCATCTGATCTTGACAAGTCCTGTTGTGTCAGCAGTGCTTCGGAAGTAGTGTTAGGTGTGAATGCAGCTTGGGAACTGGCCAGTTCCGGAGCAAAGGGACGAGTAACTGGTTGAGATGCTAGTACAGTTGAAGCGGATGCTGCAGCTGGTGGAGCAGGTGATACTGTGTTTGTAGATTTAGCCGGTGGACTTGGACCTTCTACTGCACTATAAGTACCAGCAGAATCTCGACGGCAGAACCTTTTCCGTTTCACCCGACGAGTAACAACACTCCCTACTATATTATTTTCCTTGCTCTTTTTTGACTTTGCCATGTCAAGCTGTACCCACACCACAAAAGAATAAAATCACTCTTCAGAACTCATTGATGCATGATACAGACAAGCAATACTTTGCTGTAAGACAACCATATGAGGATGGAATATGTAAGAAAAACAGGACGGCATGACATATTCACAGCTAAGATGTGCAAACTAAGCAGAAGGATTTTCAACAAAATAGAAGTAATGCAAGCTAGACACCATATGAAAGATGCAACCAATATTACTCTACCAAGTTAAAAGTGTCTTGTCATAAGTGGCAATTTGAAAAATTAGAAGCAGTACAACGTAGAAATCAATGCAAGATGCAACCACTATCAAACTACCATGTTAAAAGCGTCCAATCATGAGTTACTGATGCGGGATAGACAACAGCAGTACTTTGATGTAAGAACATGGTATGATAGATAGATGAAGTGTATTCTAGACACAGAAAGCCATGTCATATGCACATGTATAACGTATAAACTCAGCAGGTGCAATTTAATCAAAATAGAAGAAATACAAGCTAGACAACATATGCAACATGAAACCAATTATCACACTGTCAACTTAGAGCAAGCACCTGCGATGGTGGAGTACGGGAGATGAACTCATCATGTAGACTTGGGACTTCAACTTCATTAGCAGTAGCAGTGGCAAATCTAGAGAGTCTCTGTTTGCGTCGGTGCGGAGTACCACCAACATCCCCTAACTTACTCTTTTCCTTCCTATTTTCTGATATTGCCTTATGAAGTCAAAACCACAAGAAGATGAATAAAATTAGCTCTTTATAACTGGTTGATGCATGAGACAGACGAACACTACTTTGATGTAAGGCAAGCACAGGAAAGGAGGATGGAATATATACAAAAAAGACATTGTTTCATATTCACACATACGATAGGAGGATGGAATATGTATGAAAAAACAGTAAGCGGAAGGCATTTCAACAAAATTAGAAGAAATGAAAGCTAGGCACCATATGAACATGCAACCAATATCACTCTATCAGGTAAAAAGTGTCTCGTCGTAAGTGCCATTTCAAGAAATTAGAAGCAGTACAAGCTAGAAGACAATGCAAGATGCAACCTACATCATAGTCCCAAGTTAAATGTGTCTTATGGGTAAGTGATCGTTGCAGGTATAAGTTGTAAGCTATGCAGATGCAATTCTACATAATCAGAAGCAATACAAACTAGACATCATACGGAAAACGCAACCACGTATAACAGTTCCAAGTAAGAGCAAGCACCTGTGATGGTGGAGTAGGGGAGATGTGCTCATCATGTACATGTATGTTCTAGAAACAGGAACACGTGTCATATTCACAGGCATTATGTGTAAAGTAAGTAGATGCAATTCAAGTTAGAAGCAATACAGGCTAGACATCATACGCAACATGCAACCACATATAATAGTGTCAAGTTAGAGCAAGCACCTGTGATGGTGGAGTAGGGGAGATGTGCTCATCATCTACACAGCTACGTTGACTGTCCAGCCTTGTGTTGTCTTGCGAATCTTGTTGGGAGGATGGTGGAGTAGAATCTGTGGAGACCCCCTGTTTGAGTTGCTCCGAAGGACCACCATCATCCACTGCCAGACTAATTTCCTTCAGATGTAATAATTTTGCATTGTGAAGTCAAACCGATAAGAAAAAGGAATAAAATTCGCTCTTCAGAACTCATTCATGCATGATACTGACGAACACTACTCGGATGAAAGGAAAACACATGATGCGAGGATGGAATATGTATGAAAAATAGGATGGTGTGACATATTCACACCTATGATGTGGTAACTAAGCAGAAGGCATTTCAACAAATTAGAAGCACTGCAAGCTAGACACCATATGAAAGATGCAACCAATATCACTCTGCCAAGTTCAAGCTGTATGGCGTTTCAAAAATTAGAAGCAGTACATGCGAGAAATCATATGCAAGACACAACCAATATCACAGTGGTGACTTAAAGGTGCCTTATCATAAGTGACTGATGCGGGATATGCAAGAATAGTAGTCTGATGTAGAAACAGGAACACATGTCATATTCACAGGCATTATGTGTAAAGTAAGCAGATGCAATTCAACAAAGTTAGAAGCAATACAAGCTAGACATCATACGCAACATGCAACCACATATAATAGTGCCAAGTTAGAGCAAGCACCTGTGATGGTGGAGTAGGGGAGATGTGCTCATCATCTACACCGCTACGTTGACTGTCTAGCCCTGCGTTGTCTTGCGAATCTTGTTGGGAGGATGGCGGAGTAGAATCTGTAGAGAACCTCCATTTCAGTTGCTCGGAAGGACCACCATCATCCAATGCCTTGCCAATTTCCTTCAGCTTTATTGATTTTGCATTGTGAGGTCATACCGACAAGAAAAAGGAATATCATTCGCTCTTCAGAACTCATTCATGCATGATACTGACGAACACTACTCTGATGAAAGGCAAAGTCATGATACGAGGATGGAATATGTACGAAAAAATGGACGGCTTGACATATTCACACCTATGATGTGGTAACTAAGCAGAAGGCACTTCAACAAATTAGAAACACTGCAAGACACCATATGGAAGGTGCAATCAATATCACTCTGCCAAGTTAAAACTGTCTCGTCATAGGTGGCGTTCATCAAACTAGAAGCAATACATGCTAGAAGTCATATTCAAGACGCAAACCAATATCACACTGCCAACTTAAAGGTGTCCCATCATAAGTGACTGATGCAGGATATACAAGAAGAGTAGTTTCATGTAAGAACATGGTGTGATAGACAGATATAGTATGTACCAAAAACAGGAAAGCGTGTCATATTCACATGTATCATGTGTAAGCTAAGTAGATGCAGTTTACACTAATTAGGAGCAATACGAGCTATACACCATATGCAACATGCAACCAGATACCACACTGCCAAGTTAGAGCAAGCACCTTGGATGGTGGAGTAGGGGAGCGGAGACTTGGACCTTTAATGCACTATCAGTACAAGGAGAATCGGTACAGATGCTCCGTTTACGTTGCTACAGAGGACCACCATCATCACCTTCCTTACTCTTTTCCTTCCTCTTTCTTGATTTTGCCTTGTCAAGTCAAACCCACAAGAAAAAGGAATAAAATTTGTTCTTCAGAACTTATTGATGCATGATACTGACGAACACTACTTTCATGTAAGGCAGCCGCATGATAGGAGGATGGAATATGTATGAAAAACAGGACGGTGTGACATATTGACATGTATGATGTATAAAGTGTAAACTAAGCACAAGGTGCTTGAACTTGTTAGAATCGATGCAGGCTAGAAACCATATGAAAGATGAAACCAATATCACTCTGCCAAATTAAAAGGGTGCCCTAACAAATGTATTTGACCAAATTAGAAGCAATACATGGCAACAGGCTAGAAATAATATGCAATATGCAACGAATAAAGGTGACTCATCATAAGTGATTGATGCAGGATACAGAAGAGAGGTAGTTTCATGTAAGAACAAGGTTAACACATAGATGTAGTGTGTACCAAAAATAGGTAGGCATGTCATATTCACATGTATAGTGTGTAAACTAAGCAAATGCAATTTACCCTAATTAGAAGCATTACAAGCTAGACACCGTATGCAACATGCAACCACATATCACACTGCGAAGTTGGAGCAAGCACCTGTGATGGTGGTGTAGGGGAAGTGCGGTCTTTAGGTACAGAGCAACGTTCAATATCTTCATTTAGGCTTGCTGTTTCTTGAGAATCATGTGGAGAGGATGAAATTGCATTCTTTATAAGAGTATTGCGTCTCATATTAACCCACGTGCGTGACTGTCTCATCATAAGCGATAGACGCAGGATACACAAGAACAGTAGTTTGATGTAAGAACATGGTGTGATAGGCAGATGTAGTATGTACCAAAAACAGGAAGGCGTGTCATATTCACATGTATAATGTGTAAGCTAAGGAGATGCAATTTAACAAATTAGGAGCATTGACAAGGGATACACAAGAAAAGTAGTTTGATGTAAGAACATGGTTAATAGAAAGATGTAGTATGTACCAAAAACAGGAAGGCATGTCATATTCATAGGTATAATGTGTTAACTAAGCAGATGCAATTTACCCTAATTAGAAGCATTACAAGGTAGACACCATATGCAACATGCAACCACATATCACACTGCCAAGTAAGAGCAAGCACCTGCGATGGTGGTGTGGGGGAATTGCGGTGATCAACTAGAGAGCTATGTTGACTATCTTCATTTAGCCTTGCTGTTTTGAGAGTCATGTGGGGATGATGACACTGCACTCTTTAAATGAGTAGGGCGTCTCACAGTAACCCACCCGGGTGACTGTCTCATCATAAGTGATTGATGAGGGATACAAAAGGGCATTAGTTTGATGTACGAACATGGTTAATAGATATATGTAGTATGTATCAAAAATAGGAAGGCATGTCATTATCAAAGGTATAATGTGTAAAGTAAGCAAATGCAATTTAACCAAATTGGAAGCAATACAAGCTAGACACCATATGCAACATGAAACCACATTTGACAGCGTGAAGTTAAAGCAAGCACCTGGGATGGTTGTGTGTGGCAATTGAGATCATCAACTGCAGAGATACGTTTACTGTCTCCAACTGCTGACACTGCACCCATTAGAGCGCTGAAAGGCTTAGTGCTTATCTTCGAATTACACTGGAGCGACTTCTGTCTTTTCTTTTCTGAATTCATCAACATTGTGTCAGAGTCTGAAATACCCATGCATAAAAAAACAATAGTGTGAGTATGGGTGAAGTGTGTGCACAATTAGTACAGTGTAAAGGTAGCAGATAGCTGGTCGGTGAGAAATAAATGTCGGGAGACATATGATAGCTCTACAACATGCATGGCACACTCAATTACTACATGATTCTATGAAAATTACAGTTGACTGAAAGCAAATAGGTCAGTCCATTTTTTCTGCACCGCCCGATGTACAAAGAACGGGCAGATCGCCATCATCTACCTCCAGCCAGTCAGTGTTGACGATCTTCCTCGAAACGCCAGCGACCACCGACCCAGTATTCCTCCCCTGCCCGCGCCCTCCCCTCGACCTCACCGCACCGCCGTGCTTGGCACCGCCCCCTCAGCCATCCATTCAAGCCCCGCCGACCTCCAGATCGGGCGCAAACAGCTCCTGCGCCCCACACCCCTATGATACACACCGATGTGCCGCTTCCCCGGGGAACATGCGGACTAGGTGCTCTGCGCGCCTAAGCGGATGCTGCTTCTCTTAATTGCGGTTCGACTGACCCTGAATTGAAATCCAGGCGGGCTACTAACCTCTACCAAAGGTGAAATAGTAAAAGGGAGGAAACCTTGTGCATTTAGTATCACGAAGAAGATGCAGTAAGAAGCGCTCAACTAGTTTCTTTTGTGGGATGAATATGGTGTGAGCGTGTAGGACCTTGAGAAGAGGTGTCTAGAGGGGGGTGATTAGACACTAAGTACCAAAGTTGCAGTTTTTCAATTTCCTTATGTTTAAGTGCAGTTTAGGCACAAGTTTAACACTCACAATACATATCAAGCAAGCATGCAAAGAGCATATGAGCAGCGGAAAGTAAAGCATGCAATTTGCAAGAAAGTAAAGGGAAGGGTTTGGAGGATTCAAACGCAATTGGAGACACGGATGTTTTTGGCGTGGTTCCAATAGGTGGTGCTATCGTACATCCACATTGATGGAGACTTCAACCCACGAAGGGTAACGGTTGCGCGAGTCCACGGAGGGCTCCACCCATGAAGGGTCCACGAAGAAGCAATCTTGTCTATCCCACCATGGCCGTCGCCCACGAAGGACTTGACTCACTAGCGGTAGATCTTCACGAAGTAGGCGATCTCCTTGCCCTTACAAACTCCTTGGTTCAACTCCACAATCTTGTCGGAGGCTCCCAAGTGACGCCTAGCCAATCTAGGAGACACCACTCTCCAAGAAGTAACAAATGGTGCGTTGATGACGAACTCCTTGCTCTTGTGCTTCAAATGATAGTCTCCCCAACACTCAACTCTCTCTCATAGGTTTTGGATCTGGTGGAAAGAATATTTGAGTGGAAAGCAACTTGGGGAAGGCTAGAGATCAAGATTCATATGTTAGGAATGGAATATCTTGGCCTCAACACATGAGTAGGTAGTTCTCTCTCAGAAAATGTATGCTGGAAGTGTAGGTTCAGCCTGATGGCTCTCTCCATGAATGAAGAGGAGGTGGAGGGGTATATATAGCCTCCACACAAAATCTAACCGTTACACACAATCTACCAAACTCGGTGGGACCGAATCGTTAAACTCGGTCAGACCGATTTAGCAAATAATGTGACCGTTAGGGTTTTCGGTGGGACTGAAATGCACCTCGGTGAGACCGATATGGTTAGGGTTAGGGCATAACGTAATCTCGGCAAGACTGATTACACAAACTCGGTGAGACCGATTTTGGTAATGAGCTTTCCAGAGAGTTGGTCAGGCAAACTCGGTTTGACCGATTACACAAACTCGGTAGGACCGATTTTGGTAATGAGTTAACAGAGAGTTTGCATTGTAATCTGGGTAGTACCGATTGTTCAAACTCGGTGAGACCAATTTTGATAATGGAAATACACAGAGAGATTACAATCCCATCTCGGTGAGACCGAGATCCCTATCGGTAAGACCGATTTGCTTAGGGTTTGTGGCAGTGGCTATGACTTTTGGAATCGGTGGCGCCGGGTAGGAAGAATCGGTGTGACCGATTTTGGCTTTGGGTTTAGGTCATTTGTGGAAGTGGGAAAGTAGCTGAGGGTTTTGGAGCATATCACTAAGCACATGAAGCAATAGGCTCATTAAGCAACAGCTCATCCCTCCTTGATAGTATTGGCTTTTCCTATAGACTCAATGTGATCTTGGACAACTAAAATGTAAAAAGAAGAGTCTTGAGCTTGAAGCTTGAGCCAATCCTTTGTCCTTAGCATCTTGAAGGAGTTCCCACATCCTTTAGTCCATGCCACTTCATTGTTGAACTTATCTGAAATATACTAGATAAAAGTGTTAGTACAACAAGAGATATGTTGACATTAATTACCAAAACCACCTAGGGAGCACTTGTGCTTTCAATCTCCCCCTTTTTGGTAATTGATGGCAACATACATCAAAGCTTTAGATAAAGATATAAAGAGTAGCAAGTAAAGCTTTGGAAAGACATGTAACAGACATAGGCTCCCCCTATATGTATGCAATCATGTGAATATGGAATATAGAAGCATGGGAGAGCATAAACATGATAGAGCAGGCAATGTGTTACATGTATCTTGGCCATATGCATCAGAGCAAAGAATATTAAGGAAAATACCTGCATGCTCATGAGTCCTTCTTGCAAACAATATGTACATCAACAAGAATTCCTCACACACATGATTGTGATGCATATACTTACCTTGTAGTCTTGAGTTGGCTTATGATGGAATGAACCTGTGTAAACAAGGTTAGATAACACAGATACATCTACTAGCCATACCAAACAGAAGAAACCACAAGAATACCAAAACTGGGATGACATGTAGAGAGTGAGTACTAAGTACCACATTGGATTAGACATGTCCCCAAGAGTAAAAGATATGCAATGAATCTAATTGATTTCTTTCCCTTAGATGTCTTGCTCCCCCTGAATCTAGCATGGGATACTGGGAGAAGATAGGGAATAGAAAATCAGAGCTTAAAAATCAGAGCTGAAAGATATGAATGATGATCAGAGCTAATGTATGCTAAAGCAAATAAGCACAAAAGATCATAAGAACATGTCTCTCCCCTCAAGAAGACATGTGAGCATCTCTCCTCTTAAACACCAAGCATCTGGGATCCTTGAGAAATACTTACTACTTTTAGTATTCTCTCCCCCTGGAGATCTCTCTCTTCCCTTTGAGGGTCTCTCCCCTTAGAAGATCTCTCTCCCCCTTAAGGATCTCTTTCTAAATGATAAGCTTTGATGTTCTCTCTCTCTCTCTCCAAATGATAACCTTTGATGTTCTCTCTCTCCCCCTTTGACATCAATTTCCAAGAAGGGTCTTCTGGAATATGTCTAATGGGTTTGGTCCTTGAGACACAGCACAAAGCAATGATAAAAATGTGATGCTTGTAGAGGACAAGATTCATTGAGTGGAGCTAGATCAGAAGAAATATAGAATATGTGGCAAACTATTTTTCCTGATGTGAAGTCGGTGACACCGAATGGTATGCTTCGGTTGTACCGAAAGGATTCAGTTGGGCCAAAAATAACAAATTGGTGAAACCGAGTTCATCTCAGAGAAAACACTTGTCACCGCAGCTCACTTAGACTAGTAAGATCTCACAAAGATTTGCAATGAATTGGGATGCAGAAAATGCAGAGCAAACAGAAAGAAAGCTAGATGAAGTTTTTTTGAAAGGGGAAACAAATATGCATGAGACAAATGCAAAAACACAGAAAACAACACAAGAGAAATTCATCTAGAGATGGTTGGCGACAAAGTCACCTATGTTAGAGCATATTGAGTTAGGAGTCAAGTGAGATCACTTGATCATAGGTCATACTCATCGTTTAAGCTCAAAATGGGGTTGCCATTTTTTGTTTAAGCATCTTGATGTATTCACATCTTGTCGAGTTGCTTTAGCTCATGACTTGGAGTAAAGCTTCTCTAAGATGGAATGACATACCTTGGTTGGTGGTGTAGTCCATGTAGTTGAACTTGTGTGGGTTGCTCAAGGTTGATGTAGCTCATCAAGGATTCGGAGCACCACTTGGAATTTTAGTCCTTCTACCTACATGGGTTAGTTCTTGCAAGGAAGAGCACTTGTGTTATCCAAAATGACAATCATGAAGTTCAACATAGAATTTGTCAAAGGATATGTTTGAATGATTTGGTGCTTACTTGACTTCATCCACCATAGTGTAGAGACTTGGTGATGTAGAGATTGCTCAAGATATGAGTAGATTACAATCTCATGGAATTTGATTCCACCAAGTATCTATATGGGTTAGATAACATGCAAGATGCAAATATATCCAAGACATAAGATTTCCATCATAAGAGAAATATCAAGGATTAGTCACAAGCTCATGTCTTGCATGTATCCAATGGAGTTTCTACTCCAAGTTTGAAGCATCAATGATGTTCAATTCTCCTCTTAACCTACAAAACTCTTTCTCATCAAGAGGTTTAGTGAATATATCCGCTAATTGCTTTTCGGCGCGAACATGCTTAAGATCAATGTCACCCTTAGCAACATGATCTCGAATGAAATGATGACGAACTTCAATATGCTTAGTTCGAGAATGTTGCACAGGATTATGACCAATTTTGATAGCACTTTCATTGACCAATTTTGATAGCACTTTCATTATCACAAAGTAATGGAACATGTCTCACATATATCCCATAATCTTTAAGAGTTTGGGTCATCCAAAGTAATTGAGCACAACATGAACCAGTGGCAATATATTCAGCTTCGGCGGTGGATAAGGATACCGAGTTTTGTTTCTTGGAGGACCAAGACACAAGAGATCTACCAAGAAATTGACAAGTACCCGAAGTGGACTTTCTATCAACCTTGTCTCCGGCATAGTCCGAGTCGGAATAGCCAACAAGATCGAAAGAGGCCCTCTTAGGATACCAAATTCCAAAGTTTGGTGTATGGATTAAGTATCTCACTATCCTTTTCACGGCGTTAAGATGACATTCTTTAGGAGCAGCTTGATATCGTGCACACATACACACACTTAGCATGATATCGGGACGTGAAGCACATAGATATAACAATGAACCAATCATAGAGCGATAAACCTTTTGATCAACCGGTTCACCATCTTTGGTCAAGTCATTATGTCCACTAGTAGGCATGGGTGTAGACATACCTTTGCATTCTTGCATATTGAACTTCTTGAATAAGTCCTTGGTGTACTTCGTTTGAGAAACAAAGGTACCTTCCTTTGTTTGCTTGATTTGCAATCCAAGGAAGAATTTGAGTTCACTCATCATAGACATCTCAAACTTCTCCGACATTAGCTTCCCAAACTTTTCACTAAAATGAGGGTTAGTTGAACCAAATATAATATCATCAACATAGATTTGGCACACAAATAGTTCTCCATTAACCCTTTTAGTAAAAAGAGTAGAATCAATTTTCCCAATTTCAAAGCCTTTTTCAATAAGGAACTTGTTCAAGCATTTATACCATGCTCTAGGAGCTTGTTTAAGACCATAAAGAGCTTTGTGAAGTTTGTAAACATGATTGGGTTTCTTAGGATTGACAAAGCCGGGAGGTTGCTTAACATAAACTTCCTCCTCTATTTCACCATTTAGAAAAGCACTTTTAATGTCCATTTGGTACAAGGTGATATCATGATGATTAGCATAGGCAAGTAAGATGCGAATGGACTCAAGTCTAGCAACGGGAGCATAAGTCTCACCATAGTCCATACCTTTGACTTGTGTGTAGCCTTGGGCGACGAGACGTGCTTTGTTGCGAACTACTTGTCCATCTTCATCTTGCTTGTTGCGAAACACCCATTTGGTACCGATGACGTTGTGGTTGTTGTTGGGCTTCTCAACCAATGTCCAAACTTGGTTCCTCTCAAAGTAGTGCAGCTCTTCATGCATAGAATTTATCCAATGCGGATCTTCCAATGCTTCTTCAACCTTCATAGGTTCAATGCTAGAGATGAAAGAATAGTTTTCACAAAAGTTAGCTAAACGAGTTTTAGAGCGAGTGATTCTCCCGGTTTGAATGTCATTGTAGATTTGCTCGACGGGATGATCTTTAGCAATTCTTGCTCAAACTCGTGAAAGCTTTTGCTTGCGTCTTTGTTGAACATCTTCTTCATCTTGTTCTTCTTCTTCTTCTTGGCCTTCTTCATTGTTGGTGTTGTCGTTCTCTTGTCGTGGTGGAGAAGGAGGTTGTTGACGTTCATCTTGATGCACTTCCTCGTTTTCCTCATCTTGGTGCGTCCCACTTGTGGATGCTTCCGTATCAACTCTTGGTTCACCTTGTCGTGAAGTTGAAGCTTCCACTTGGACGGACGAGGTACTCTCCTTCACCTCCGTTGGACGAACCTTGCCAATAGACAAGTCTTGGATTGCTTCCGAAGAATCTTTATCACCTACATCAATTGGCAATTGCTCTACTTGCGAGCCGTTAGATTCATCAAACTTCACATCTACCGTCTCTTCAACCTTTCGGGTGAAATTGTTGTAGACACGGTAAGTGTGAGAGTTTGATCCATAACCTAGTAGGAAACCTTCATGAGACTTAGGAGCAAATTTAAAACGACGATGCTTATCAAGAATGTAGCACTTTGAGCCGAATACTCGAAAGTATCCAACTTGGGGTTTGTTACCGATGAGGAGCTCGTATGCCGTCTTGCCGAGTAGCTTGTGAAGATACAAGCGATTTGTTGCATGACAAGCTGTCTCAACCACTTCTACCCAAAAGTGCTTCGGCGTCTTGTACTCATCAAGCATCGTTCTCGCCATTTCGATGAGCGTCCGGTTCTTCCTCTCAACAACTCTGTTTTGTTGAGGTGTGTACGTAGCCGAGAACTCGTGTGAAATCCCTTCTTCGTCAAGAAAGGTGTCCACATTTGCGTTCTTGAACTCCGTTCCGTTGTCGCTGCAAACCTTCTTGATCTTTACTTCAAATTGATTTTGGGCCCTCCTAGCGAAGTTTTTGAAGATCTTTTGGACCTGCGATTTATCATCGAGAAAGAACACTCACGTAAATCTTGAAAAATCATCAACCATAACTAGACCAAAAGAATTTCCACCGAGACTCTTGTAAGAGTTGGGACCAAAGAGATCCATGTGAAGTAGCTCAAGTGGCCTCCTTGTAGTCATGATGTTCTTCACGGGATGCCTTCCTCCAACCTGTTTACCTGCTTGACAAGCACTACAAAGTCTATCCTTATCAAATATGAGAACGTTAACTCCAAGGATATGATTTCCTTTAATAAGCTTGTCAAGGTTTCGCATACCAACATGACCTAATCGTCTATGCCATAACCAACCTTTTGAGGATTTAGCAATGAAGCAAGTTTTAGGTTGGGCCTTTTTAGTGAAATCAACAATGTATAGATCACCTCTACGCACACCGGTAAAGACCATTTTATGATTGTCTCGACGAAATACTTGGCAATCAACTTCAGTAAATAAGACATTGAAACCGAAATCAGCAAGTCTAGATACTGAAAGTAAGTTGTATCCAAGAGATTCAACGAGCATGACATTTTGTATGGAGCTATCATGTGATATGGCCACCTTACCGAGGCCAACCACCTTACCCTTTGAGTTGTCACCGAAAGTGACATACTTTCGAGGACTATCATTATCAGCAAGCTCACGAAACATGTCTTTATCTCCGGTCATGTGATCGGTGCATCCACTATCAAGAACCCATTCCTTTCCTCCTGACATATATCCCCGAAGATTTTCCATAAGACCAAAGTGTCTCATTGCATCATCAAGATCGAAGTCACTATCGTCATCCTCATCATAGTATCCATGTTCAACATTGTCATGTGGTGGATCAAGTCCTTGAGAGGGTGATTCATTAGAATGAGTTTGACAATGATCTTGCTTATGAATTCTTATAGCTTCGGAAATAATATCACTAATAATACCAACATTTCCTTTGTCACGCATAAGGTTTGTAAGCTCAAATAGACGATCTCCAAACATAGGATCACTAGTATTCATCTTACTCAAGGTAATAGACTTATGGAGAATTTCATCAAGATTTTTCAAGGAATAATCTGGAAATCGTTCCTCAAGAAATTTCCGTATGGTGTAGGCACACTTAAAAGTAGGCAAGCATCCAATCAAGTTTCTAGGCAATCCTCTAATGATAAGTTCGGTAGTTCTAAGATTCCTAATCATGTAAATTGACTCATCATGGGTAGGATGCATAGGATCAACATAAGGAGCACAAGGGCTAGCAATGTACTTGTTCAAATGATATTGATTGAAAATAACAAGCATCTCATTTTTCCACTCATGAAAATACTCTCCATCAAGAATAGGCACTCTATGTCTAAGACTCCCAATAGTAGACTCATCCATCTTCCTCCAATGGTGATTAAACCAAAGCAATGGAGACCAATGCTCTGATACCACTTGTAGGACCTTGAGAAGAGGTGTCTAGAGGGGGGGGTGATTAGACACTAAGTACCAAAGTTGCAGTTTTTCAATTTCCTCAAGTTTAAGTGGAGTTTAGGCACAAGTTTAACACTCACAATATATATCAAGCAAGCATGCAAAGAGCATATGAGCAGCGGAAAGTAAAGCATGCAATTTACAAGAAAGTAAAGGGAAGGGTTTGGACGATTCAAACGCAATTGGAGACACGGATGTTTTTGGCGTGGTTCCGATAGGTGGTGCTATCGTACATCCATGTTGATGGAGACTTCAACCCACGAAGGGTAACGGTTGCGCGAGTCCACGGAGGGCTCCACCCACGAAGGGTCCACGAAGAAGCAACCTTGTCTATCCCACCATGTCCGTCGCCCATGAAGGACTTGCCTCACTAGCGGTAGATCTTCACGAAGTAGGCGATCTCCTTGCCCTTACAAACTCCTTGGTTCAACTCCACAATCTTGTCGGAGGCTCCCAAGTGACACCTAGCCAATCTAGGAGACACCACTCTCCAATAAGTAACAAATGGTGCATTGATGATGAACTCCTTGCTCTTGTGCTTCAAATGATAGTCTGCCCAACACTCAACTCTCTCTCATAGGTTTTGGATCTGGTGGAAAGAAGATTTGAGTGGAAAGCAACTTGGGGAAGGCTAGAGATCAAGATTCATATG
This sequence comes from Triticum aestivum, assembly GCF_018294505.1. Taxonomy (NCBI): domain Eukaryota; kingdom Viridiplantae; phylum Streptophyta; class Magnoliopsida; order Poales; family Poaceae; genus Triticum; species Triticum aestivum. Next base: position 177,170,575 of record NC_057810.1, on the reverse strand, counting down.
GTAGGAATGGAATATATGTAGTTCTCTCTCAGAAAATGTATGCTGGAAGTGTATGTTCAGTCTGATGGCTCTCTCCGTGAATGAAGAGGAGGTGGAGGGGTATATATAGCCTTCACACAAAATCTAACCGTTACACACAATCTACCAAACTCGATGGGACCGAACCGTTAAACTCGGTCAGACCGATTTAGCAAATAATGTGACCGTTAGGGTTTTCGGTGGGACTGAAACGCACCTCGGTGAGACCGATATGGTTAGGGTTAGGGCATAACGTAATCTCGGTAAGACCGATTACACAAACTCGGTGAGACCGATTTTGGTAATGAGCTTTCCAGAGAGTTGGTCAGGCAAACTCGGTTTGACCGATTACACAAACTCGGTAGGACCAATTTTGGTAATGAGTTAACAGAGAGTTTGCATTGTAATCTCGGTAGTACCGATTGCTCAAACTCGGTGAGACCGATTTTGATAATGGACATACACAGAGAGATTACAATCCCATCTCAATGAGACCGAGATCCCTATCGGTAAGACCGATTTGCTTAGGGTTTGTGGCAGTGGCTATGACTTTTGGAATCGGTGGCGCCGGGTAGGAAGAATCGGTGTGACCGATTTTGGCTTTGGGTTTAGGTCATTTGTGGAAGTGGGAAAGTAGCTGAGGGTTTTGGAGCATATCACTAAGCACATGAAGCAAGAGGCTCATTAAGCAACACCTCATCCCTCCTTGATAGTATTGGCTTTTCCTATAGACTCGATGTGATCTTGGACCACTAAAATGTAAAAAGAAGAGTCTTGAGCTTGAAGCTTGAGCCAATCCTTTGTCCTTAGCATCTTGAAGGAGTTCTCACATCCTTTAGTCCATGCCACTCCATTGTTGTACTTATCTGAAATATACTAGATAAAAGTGTTAGTCCAACAAGAGATATGTTGACATTAATTACCAAAACCACCTAGGGAGCACTTGTGCTTTATGAGCGGAGACGTAAGATTTGCACAAATAAGGGAAGAGGAGTACCTCTTTCTGCTGGCAGTGCTGTGTCCTCCTTCTGTTTTTCCGACGGTCTTGTTGTTTGCTAGAAACTAGAAGTTGTGGAGGACGGTGCAGCCTTGGACGAACCCATGGCCAAGTTGTTGAGTGTGGTGCGGTGGCCGTCTATCGGCGGTGGGGAAGCAGATCCGAGGCGGCGAACAACGGCGTAGCGGGAACAACTCCGGTGCGGTGGATGGTTGCGACAGTGTAGCCGTAGCAGTGAGGCGCAGGATGGCGTGGTCGGAGTGGTTCTGGTACGGCGCACGTCGGCGTCGGCGTCGTGGAGGCAGCTCTGCCTCGGCTTCAGCTGCTAAGTCCTTGAGGGCGTTGCAGTTGCGGTTGCGTTGGACGACGATGTTGGGGTACTGGCTCCGGCGTGATGGAGGAGGGCGGCGGTGGATTGGCCGCTATGGGGTGGAGGATGGAGGAGGCTGGGGTTTCGCGGCTAGTGGAGAGGGTTTTTTTGCGCCCATGGAGTATGAATGGGGAAATGGAGGGAGGCGGGGAACTAAGAGGGAACAATGTTTTGGTTTGAGACGCGCTTGTTTGAAATTTGGGGAAAGTTACAAACTTTGCCCCCATCTAAAATTTCAGACATATTGCGGGTTGGGGGTAGGACAGTCATGTCAGGTGTCCCAAATGTGGGCGGGATAGATTTTGGCCAAGCGCATGGGTGTTTAGGCGCCCACGGCGTATTAATGCTTCTTGGAGGCTGTTGAGACTGGCGTGTTGGTGAAGTTACAAACCTACCCCCGGTTTAGACCTTTGTACATCGGGCTGATAGGCTACACGGGCCAGAGTTAGGATAGTAATTTCCTACCACCAAAACATTAGTCTCGCGCGGTTTCGGGTGACCAGAGGCCTATTTGGCGCTTCGTTCAATATTTGGGAGCAGAAGCATTAATGTTTTTGGTTCTCTTAGATTGAACTTTCAGGATTTGTCAAACTTCACAAATCTTTACTCTTGAAAATCCTAAAGCTACGATTATTTTGGAATGGAGGGGGTACATTTTAATATACATTGTACATGAGTATATATTAAAAAAGTATGCAACTTACCTCAGTTCATGCATGGTTCTAGATATAATCTCCTTGGTTGCAAAAAAAAAGTTAGATATGCGTATGAATATATATAGCATGTTCAAACTCACAACAAAGATTGATGCCCCCTTTTACATTTGATTTACAAATGCCATTATCTCGGGTTCAAATAGATGAATGCACTTCCTATGAATTCGAATCTTCGAAACCCCCTTTATTTTGAATTCGACATGTATTTTATTTCGTAGCTAGCAATTTGGAATGTATCCATGCAAGTGACAAATGTATAAAGTGCTTCACACTAACAACATGGAGTGCACTAATTAATGTTTATGTATGAATTGCAAAAGCATCCATTGCTTGTATTTCAAACCGCTCTCAATCTATGGATCGATAATATGAAATAAACATATGCACATGCTAGAATTCAATAGAGTATGGGTGTCTGATAGACCGATTTTTGTCCATACGCAATTTTGCAAAATTCATGATCTCATCCAAAAATAACAATGCCATTTATATTTTAATTTAATGCGTAGAACCGCCTTTTACACGTAGATGCACTATGCCTCGCCCCGTTCTCACAAACGCGTTATATATCTCTCTATCTAACGCATAAGTGCACACACTTTATATGCATCGGCATTTCTCTTTCACACATGCTCACAATCTCTCTCAGGGTGTCGGGATGTCTCACGCACATGATCTCTCTGTTTCTCTCTCTCTTTCTGACTACTATGTACCACCCTTTTCACTAATCTTAGTTGGAAAATACTATTTCTCTCACATGCATATATACACATGCACGGTCTCTACTAGCCCTCTATACGCACATATATGTGCCTACGTGTCTCCCACACGCACATTATCTTTAGGCCTCTCTCGCACACATTGCCCCGTCCCCCCCGACACACCTCTCTAATAGTAGTTGGCAGATATGATTTCATCATATCATTCGGTAGGATATCCCTGGCTGTTAGGCTGGATGGTAATACGAGGCAAAGTTTTACCCTAGTTCGGATCGGACCCTTTGCAGTTGAAGAAAGAGCCTACTCCTGGTACTGTATATTAGTGATAGGTGTGTGTACAAAGTACACGTGAATACCAGGCATTGTGCGTGTGTGTATACTATCGACAAACTAGCCCCCAAGCTTGTATAACACACTAAGGGCCTAGGGTTACAAATCATATATAGTCGGCTTATCACCAGTGGGGATAGATTCCTCCACGACTCTGGTAGCTTCATGTTGTACGCCGAGTCCTCCACATGGGTCTTCGTATAACACGTCTCGGTCCAACCTATATGTGGCGCAGGATGGAACCGACCCATGAGTCTTCATGTTGACCCACCACAACTAGAAATGATGTGCCCACCACACCACACATGCAATCGGCCACTAAGAAAATAAGCATATACAATAGTACAACGGTATATAGCTCATGATACGTCTCCATATTTTGTTGATGACACTGACGGACTTTGCATTTGATGCGTGCTTCGTATTTTGTTGACGACACTTACGGTCATTGTATTTGAAGTGAAAGCATGATATGGTCACTGGACTTCAGAATAAGCTCATCACGGTCACCACATACATTTGGTCGTGCTAACCAACATGTGGTTGGATGGTTAGAGGACAGTGGTTTCTCGAGCCCACCAAGGTTAAAGTCCTGGTGCTCGCATTTATCTTGTGTTAATTTCAGTATTTTCCGGCGATGTATGTTCAGTGGGAGGAGACGTTCCACTCGACTACGAGGCACCTATGGTGACTTCGTAAAATCTCAAGATCATATATGCTGGCCCACTCTCTCAAAGGTGCTCATAGGGGTAGGGTTCGCGTGTGTGCGCTTACAGCGGTGAGAGTACCGTGTTAAACAAACATATGCCATGATTATATGGGCACTGACTCACCCGTACAACTCCGTATTTTGTTGATGACACAATCAATTGACCAATCAAACGTCACAACTAGTGTTGCACCATTGGGGCGCGTAACCGTGGGGCCCACCTGTCAGCCCGTATATGAAAGAAAGAAATGGTAGTTTGTGTCTGTACTATGTTAATAAAATAGGAGTACATTTTAGGGTGATCATACGGTCACCGGGTCACCATACAGCTCCGTAATTTGTTGATAACACGATCAATTGACCAGTCAAACGGTCCACATTCAGCAGCGCACATTACCATAGGGCCCACCCGTCAGCGCGTATATGAAGGACAGAAATGGTAATAAACTAGTGATCGGTGGGTATTCGAAGTCGTGAGACCTCTGCTTGGCAGTCACCGGCGGTTGGGGGCGGGCGTTCATTGGGCCGTGGGGTGGGGATCCC
>NC_057810.1:177144880-177165865 GCF_018294505.1 Triticum aestivum | reverse complement strand
GGTGGGGAGTGGTTTCGGGGAGGACGGGCCGGCCGTGGGCGGCGGGGGCGGGCGGTTCGGCCGGTGGTGGCTGGCGGCTCAGGGGGGTGGAGTTTGGTGATAAACTGGAGGCCCTTGATTTCGTATCCAACGGCTGGAAAATCTAATAACCAGAGATGAAAAAGTCAGTCGACTCACGTGTAGCCTCACCCTGCATGTACACATGCACGCATGCAAGATACGCATGCATGTAGGCGTGCAACACTGACATGTACACATAACGTACACACGCACGCATGCTGGCATGCAACACTGACACGTACACATGCACTCACGAACACACGCACGTACGCATGCATGCACGCAACACTGAAATGCGCCCTTGCACGCACACAACACTCGCACGCCTGCATGCACACAACACATGACGCAAGACACACGCTCAACCTATATGTGCATGCACTCTTTGTTAAGGACATGGATTGTTACGGGTATTAATCAATCTTATCTGCGATAAGCAGAACATTGATGTTTGCAGTGGTCTTTATGAATCACAACGTATCAAACGGGCTATCAACATAGTAGGCTTAACTACATGAAAAAGATGACGTCACACTCAATGAACAATCATCGGTTTATGAAATGCCCGCTTCTGACCGCCCTGACCCACCAAAGGTTCCTCTGCTATGCGCTGCCTGCGTTGGGTCACTCACATGTAGGCCATGCACCCAAAGAGCCCACACATCAGTGGAAGAACAGCGCGGTGTCCTAGGTCAGAGTCGAGGGTGCCACTCATGGCATGCCCGGCTGAACACGCCTCCGTGCCGCATTCAAACGCCTCCATGAAACCCGTCCGTGTGGAAGCCGAGAAACCCACTTTGGACACACGTCCGTTCATGACCGGGCCGGCGTTAAACGCAACGCCGGCCGAGCTCCTCCCGTCCGCCGTCTATTTAATCTCCTATTTAAACGAGGCCAAATGCCAGCCAAGAATCGCACACCTCCGCCGCTCCCCTATCTCCTCCACCATTTTGTCCACTCTTACAATGGCTTACGAAGAGTAGTTATTCCGCATCCAAGCCGGCTGGGTAGCCCTCCGGATATGAGCTATGCAGCTCGCTGATCCACCTCCCTCCCCTCGCCCGACGGAGCCAGTTGCCACCCCAAGCCGGCACGCGGTTCAGCAACTCGGCGCTCCAGGCTAGCTTGATGATGAGCGGCGCACAGGCGTCGTTACTGCCGTCCACGCCGCCGCCTCGTACCGCATCTCCCGTTTCTATGGCCGAGACTCCCATGCCGGCGGCCGCGCCATGCAAGCAGCGACAGAAGCCGGGTGCGCGGAGAGCGACGAGTCGGTGGCCAGCACCTCCGTGTCCGCCGCCATCATCGAGGAGAAGTAGAACACGGGAGGCCACCGCCGCTTGGGTCCCATGAAGGCCATCGCGGAGGCGACGCCGGCGTACACAGCAGGTGTCTTGCCGGATCCTTTTGTTGTGAGGACCTTCGTCGACCCCGCATGGGCTCCACGGAAGAGGGGAATGTTAGGATGAACTCGAGCCGGTGCTGGCCATGGCGAAGTAGTGGACGGTGATGAACTCGAACCGGTTCCGGCCACCATCATCTTTGGCACCAGCCAATGGTATCAGTTGGGCAGTGGGGAAGCGAGTCGTCCTTTGCACTGAAGCATATACCTCCGGGGCTCCCGGCAGTCCGGTGGTCATGCTGCCAGGCGACCATTTAGGCCAGGTATTATATACCTGTGCTGTCCAGAACTAGCACCGCGTAGTTCATTTGAATGTAATGAAATCCGTCGTGTTTGTGTGAAAATCCAGTATTTTATATGATTTTCGTCATTGTTTACATGAAATATCAGTTTGTCTACGTGTTTGCGTGAATTTCGTCCGGTTGGTTGAGTTGCTGTCATAATGTGTGCGGCTATGGTTGGATGGCGTAATTTGCGGGTCGCCGTTCGGTCTGCGGGTGGATTGGACAGCGTTTTGGGACAAAGAAACATAGCTCGTGCGAGCTCGTGTCCAACGTGCGCGCTGGAGGATGCATGACAACATGAGCACCTGAGCAATTCCTTGTTCATCGCTGGCAAAGGCACCGGTGGAAAAAAGGGTCGCCAATATTTTGGCTACCCCGGGCAAGATCCAAACAACCCCTCCCAACAGATTCAAATCCCTCGTTCGCTGTGGAATTTTGCCATGTGTTGTTTTCATGGACTAGCAAGATGCCCGTGCATTGCACAGAACATCAAGATGCATTTTTTACAAACTCCCGCATGCATGCAAGGGATAATTAATATCCTCCTTTGCTAGGACCACAAGGCAAACACCATTAATATTGCATCGATTAGTGTTAGTGGCCTTGTATATCTGCAAATTGTAATTTTGATAGTGGCCCTTTGTATATAAAAATGGAGGGAGAAATATGAGAGATAAGGTGAGGAGGAGTGGGGCGTGGTGCCGTGGTGGTGACTGGTGGTCGGACTGGGCGAAGGCATGGGGATGGACGGCGCATTATGTCTAGGTTTGTATCTCTCTCACACACACCCACGTAGGTGGGGGACGTGCACGAAGAGAAGAGGTGCCCGCACGGCGCACGTACTCCCATCTCTTTCCCAATCACACCCACGCGGGTACACGGTGGAGCTCATTTCTATACGAAAAAGGCAGCCCACATGGTAATTTGGCACATGTACTGGTTGTCCACTTGGTGGAGGGAGGATCGTCTACCACGGGTGAACAAACAAATTGCGACTTGGCACGTTATGTTAAATTAAAAAAAGAGGCAAACTATGTGGGGCCTACCTTAGAGGCAAGGCTCTATACACTGGAGTACTTTTGATGTGTCCCTTCAACTCGCAGAACAAGGAGAAGCTTGCTTAGTACGCCGTCTCCCCCGCCCACAGGCGCGGTGGCTCGCAGGATGAGGTGAAGCTTACTACTACCGTACGCCTTTACGCCCACTCCCTCGCCCACGCGCGCGGTGGCTCGCAGCACGAGGAGAAAATTTTACTACTCCCTCCGTTTACTCCTCGTCCCTACTACGTACATACTTTGGTTAGTACTCCCTCCATTTACTTATACAAGGCCACTATAAAAAAATACATTTTGTATCTATACAAGGCCACAAATAGTAATCGAGACAAAAGTTACTACTCCCTCCTTTCCAGTTTATGGCTCAATTTCAAAATCTCTCCAACCAAGGTAGACGGTGAGTGGTCGAATTAATTTTGTAGGTTGCAAAGTACACTCGTTTTTCTCAAGAAGTTATGTTTACCGAGGCATTAATTAGAACGAATGCATGAATGACCACTAAATTTCCATGAACTTGTACATGCATTGGTTAGTTTCCTCTTGACACTGCTTGCGTCGGGTGATCTAACGCACCTCGAAATCCAACATGTAATGGTACTACTACTAGTATAGTAGAATTGAGACTTATTAAACATAAAAACGAATGTTTTTTAGATGAGCCCTATAAACCCTAGTGGGTACGTACTCTGTAACAGATTTTTCCAAAACTATGTCGCTCCCTTTCATGAATTCTGTAGTATACTCCTTCGTCGATGCTCCCTTTCATGAATTCTGTACTTCTTGTCGCCGACATGTGGGACATATAGCAACCGGGTCGACGTGTCAAGCACCAAATAACAGTGCATAACAGCAGGGGACGCACCCACTCGTACCGGCCCAGTAGTAGTATTGAGCAATGAGACGTCAAATCACCTTGCCGCACCTTCCCAGACGGACGAAGCAAACATTATTTCACACTTCGGTTCGACATCATCTCAAACCACGTACTAGTATTGCTTCAGCCTCAAGAGGGACATGCGCATCGCCTTGGTACATCATGACACGTGGGACCGCATGACAGGCCATGCTCCTCCGCCGATCGCTCGGTAAAATCACCTCATTTTTACTATACTTCCTCCGTATCGGTTTACTACATGGCATGCACGTCGTTCTAGGTTGAGAATTTAACTGGCTATATATATATGTGATGAACAGTACGCTAGCCTTTTAAAAAATGTATACTTTTGTACAGTAGTACTATCGATGGATTGCGCCATGGAGCAAAAATCGAAATTTAAAAAAAAGGTGGTACATATAGAGAGCGCTCGTCGCCAAATTATGCATATAGTACTATTAAAAAAGCTAGTACGTGCTTAATTGGGGTGCTAAATTCTATTAAAGAAATACTAGTAGTATGTACATATTGAAGAGTTAAAGTAACGAGAAGAAACATAACATAGTTCTGCCGGGGGCTCAGCACAACACACCCCTCAAATTAAACTAAGCACACCTGAAATTAAACTATGTAACTAATCCGGTAGACACTGCATTAGAAGTTTAGAACCACCATGAGCAACGACACTGCCACCTTACTCGAAGTCCTCGTCCACGTCCTCGACTTCGTCCTTGTCCCTCTTCCTCTTGGCCGATACTTCTTTGCTTGAACCGCCAACTTGGCTGTTGCTCTTCATCCAACCCTTGTAGATCTTGAAACAAAGGTAGCCATCCATTGCAGTGTAGTGGATGTGGTCTATTATCTAGTACATTCCGCTGCCATGCATGACGATGAAACGTGTAATGAGGTTTCTCCAGTTTACAGTACGAAGGATGAACCATGGCTCCTGCCAGGGTCAGCATTGAGGGCTGACGAGAGGGCACCAAACGATTCTTCTGGAGGTCGAAGGGGTCGCCTACAACGAGGCCTATACGACCCAGGACTTCTTTGTCGTTCTTAAAGTCTACAGTAACGAATTTCACTGTTTTGTCCTCGAGGAAGTTCTTAAAATCCTGGCACTCAACGTCGGCATGGCATATGTGGTAGACCAAGCAAACATTATGTACGCAAACCTGGATCACGGCGGGCTTCTTCCTCTCTTCATCCTTTAGATCCTTCTCTCATCCCACGACTGTGGTGTACTCAACATCTAGCCCAGCGACCCACTCATCATGTGAGTTTTCGAACATGCGTATGAAGCGAGAAAGGCATCCTTTCACCGTCGCGGAAGTACGGGTGTAGATGACGTTGAACTCATCGCCGGTGATGGTTCTATCCTTGTACTCACTGCCGATCGGGGAGATTTGGGACGCCATGGATTTGGGAGGAGGGTTAGGATTAGTGGAACCGCCGTAATGTGAATGGACGGGACGACTAGGAGCGAATCGCCGTAGTATTAAAGGACGTGCGGGGACGAGTAGGAGCGAACTGCCAGCGTGCGAATGGCAGGGTAGTGGCTTTCCATTCTCCCATGATACGGGCTTCCGAGAGCCCTTGGATCTGAGATTGAACGGTTGCAAGGCGTGATTCTAGACCTATGGGTGAATATCCTATCCTGGAGGGTTATTCTGCAATTTTTTAGCAACTTAGCATGCGACCGTTTGATCTCAGATCCAAGGGCTGCCAGCAGCCCGTATCATGGTCGCACCTACCACGACCGTCGCGTCGCTCGCGCGGTCGCACCCTTGGAGATTTAACACGGTGCGTTAGGCTATCTGATGTTGGCATGTCATACATAGTCATCACTTAGTCACTCATACTACAACAAGGTTGGCTATAAGGTTGGCTATAAGTGTATTTTTTTACTCCTCTCTATCTCTTTCTTCATACTCCCTTCGTCCCATAATATAAGAACGCTTTTGACACTAGTGTAGTGTCAAAAACGTTCTTATATAATGGGACACAGGGAGTACTAGTATTTATTGCATTTGCCAAGGAGTGACCTCTTCCAATGAAATGGTGTTGCTAAGTTTGCTTCATTTAATTAGCTATAGACTCAAAATTGTCTTTTCACCTAGGTACACGCGCTTAGCACCGTTTCTTCCTTGGGTCACCAAACTAGTCTCTCTCTTCTTGATTAACTTGCCACATCAGACTTTATGCCTATGTGGCAAGCTTAAGCACCTGTAGGAGCAAGTAAGTACAATAGTGCGCTTTACATGGCATTTTTGCATATGTGGAGGAAAGAGAGGCAAGGAAAAAGTGGAGAAGTGGGCTCTCATGCAAGAGCCAGCCTCTACTACATGGTGGAGCATTGGGAGAGGCACCTGTATGGAGGTGGTCAGGAATCGGGAGACTCACGCCGGTCGTAGTGCCGCAGTTAAAATGATAATGGCAAGTCAAATCACTGGGCCCCACCTGTCCAGCAGTAACTCGCTGTCAAATCACACAGCCCTACGTTTGCAGCAACCTACTCCCTCGTCTTCTCGCGTCTCTGTCGAACCGACTAGGCGGAACTGCCCTGCCGCCTACCGCGCAGGAAAGCCCCGCCCTCGACTTTTAAATACAACTACTCCCTCCGTCTAGGTGAGTAAGTCATCTTACGAGAACCAAATAATCCCAAAATACTAAGGCGCGGTGCATTAACTTCTACCTCGTTTCTTGTTTCTTCACATATCAACCAATAAGAATCTAATGATATACTTTTTGTGACATAGTAACTCATATTTAGTTAGTCAAATGGATGACCTAGAACTACGTGCAGGCCCTATAAATCGAGAAGCCTACAAATAAAAAACCGAGACGGAGAGCGTAGTTCAGCATGTATCTTTTTAGATCAAGATAGTCGGGATTCACCAAGGAGCAAAACCAAGTGGTAGGATGCTCTTGTCATGTTGGCGTAGCAACTCAAGAAGGGTCAGTCCGCACACGAAATGGCGATACACTTAACAGGACCCCTTTGGCAGACATGTGGCTCATCCACCGTCTTGTTCCACGTGCGATGCACCAAATTACAGTTCGGAACAGCGGTTGGAATTGGAGGCACCCCGGTCGTAGCACCGCAGTAGTAGAAAATGAGCGATGAGGGGTCAAATCACAAAGCCCCACCTTTCCCGCATTAAGCTGGACGGACGAAGCAACCATCATTTCACTCTAGCGCGCAAGAGCATAAAGAAAAAAGAGAAAACAATGATGCGTGCGGCAGCTACCTAGGGCTCCCTAGGGTAGGGGTCTCCACTACAGATCCTTTTTTTGAAAGCGCCTCCACTACAAATCGGATTCTCCCTCGTCCTCTTGAAGAAAACCGATGATGAGTGCCGCGGTAGGGTTTGTAGGAGTACTACGGCATGCGGGGCGAACGTCATAGTAAACGGGTTCGAGTCGACGCCTTAAATATGTGTGGGATGCTTGGTTTTACGGGAACGAGGCAGTATTTTGGGTTCGGGGACCAGTGGAGATATAGTACGTAAAAAAAATTGTGGACGTTGGTTTGACCGAAAGGCAATGATGCATGGGCCCTGCATTTTGAGACACCCGGGGCTGCGTGAAATTTGCTACTCTACTCAAAACTAGTAAGGTACACATGTATTGAACGCATGAGATTTTGAAACCAAATTATGAATAAATACACACTATAGCATGTAAAGCTTTGAGTCATATATGCATGATGTAGATGTTCGTTTAGTTCTTATAGTTCATATCATTCAAAATAAATTAGTTTTATAAAAATGTTAAGATTCATGGGGTTGTGCATTGTAAATCATAAAGTAAAAAACAAATAATGGCAATTCATTTAGAAAAAAATAATCAATTATGATACAGAAGATTCTAGAACAAAGGAGAAGTGCTTGTGTTTTGAGGTTTGTGCATTATGCTTAAGTTCAACCATGGAGTCTTCTAAATTGTACATGTGGCAGATCTGGTGGAATGTTGATGATATCCAACGGCCAGTAGTGCTCGGATTTGCCCATCTCTGCACTGTCGGGTTAGATTCATCCAACGACCATCTTTGAAAGTTATTGGCACACTATATAGTTCTTGTGCCATAGTTGCATGTTTTGGAAAAAAAGCTACTAGTGGGTTGTACTATCTATTTAGGAATAGAAGATGTGTACATGGAAGTTGTAGGGAAAGAGATGACATGGAGAATCTCAATTCCTATGAGTAGGGATTGGAAAAGAGATGTCATTTGGTTCACATCATAGGAACTTTTCTGTTGAATCTAGAGATGACATGTATCTCAATTCCTATGAGGAGGGATTAGTAAAGAGATGTAATTTGGTTCATATCATAGGAACTTTTCTATTGAATATACGCTAATGTTTATTTTCCTTTGAAATTAAGGGAGTATAGGAATCCATTCATATGAACCAAGTGGCTCTAAAGCTATAGAAATGATACCATGTTTATTTCCTTTGAAATGTAGAGTATATGAATCTATTCCTATGAACCAATTGGCTCTAAAGGAAAAATCCTATAAAAATCATATCATATAGAGTTCCTATGATATTCCTCAACACTAAAGGATGGTTGAAATTGCTGCAGGTGATATGATGGTCTTTCTTTGTAGACTCCTCACCCATCTTTATAGTTACCTCTCGAAGATGAATGAAATGATATATACAGGGTATTCTACATGTGCAATTTGGTACACGAAAACTCGGTAAAAGTTTGCGAGGTTCGAATTTTCAATAAAGCTATATGCACTGCATTTCGGAACAGATGGAGCATATGGCAGTTGCTAACACTCACGTGGAAGATTTGTGTGTAGGAGGAGTGACTGTTCTGTTAAATGGCATGGCAAAACTGACACTGTCGGATGCCGATCTAACGGTTCTTACGGCGTTCGTTGGGAAAAGGCTTGTGGAGAATGTTTGTCGGATAATGATTTACGGACACATGCATTGCATTGATACGTGCCCCCCTCTCTCTCACGCACACACACCCTCACGAGTCACGACTCTCCCGAGTCCTCTCGCAGACTCGCACGTCGCACCCACCGTCTATCTGCAGGTAGACGTCACGCACATATGTGCTCTTCACACCCTACCCTCAGAACTTCTAAAAAACAAAAGACGGCGCGCACATTTTATTTTAGCTCACACGTCACACAATTATACTATTACTCTTGCGGCGAACGTTCTTTGGGCATAGTATATTATACTCTCACGAAGAGAAGCGGTGCACGCACGCACTAGTTCTCTCACACCCACTTGCGGGTACACGTAGGAGCGCATTTTTTTGAAGTTGGTACAACAAAATCACTCCACTATATATAAAAGCACGAGCCTTAGCGCTTGCTTTACTAGGGTTCCTCTCGTTCACTCTCTCATGCTCTCCAGATCTAAGCAAGACATAGGTGGCCACACTCTCTCTCTCAGCTCACGGCTGGTCACAAATCTGGCCGGACAACCTCGACCGGGGCAGGGGTGTAGGTGCATTGTTCACGCTGTCGTCGGCAGCGAGGGAGGAGACCAACGGCTGCCCGCGCGTCCCGATCGGCGGCTGTGCCGTTCTCTCCGAGAGAGCGCCGGCTCGGGAGGGTCTCTGACCCCTTCTTCCTCCCTGCAGTATTGTGGCCAAGATGCGGCCTCCCGACGCCGTCTTTGCCACATGTCGATGACCCTCAGGTATATATTCCTTCGACACCTGCCTTGCTCTACTGCCCCAGCTCTTCCCCCTTCGTGTGGATCCTTTTCTACTTCCGTCCACTGTTCCAAAGCCACCTAGACTTCTACTATTATTAGAAGTAAAGCTAGTTCATACAGTCGACTCAAAGCGTTGGTTCAAACAGGGAAGAAAGTGGGAAAGCTGTAGCATGAATCTAGGACTTGGTTCTAAGAGCAGACGGGGGAAGTAGTAATATCTGTTACTGTTTAAATAACCATATTTCATATTTGTGCAAACAGGGATGTCTGTCTCCATATCGTTTCGGGATGTCTGTCTCTGTATCGTTTCTATCCGCGCAATCAAAAGCACACACCTCAGTTTTAGTACAACTGTGCAAAATGAGATGGCTATCCCTTGTTGCCGTCGTCTAACCTCCCGTCTTCAAGGTATCCCTACATTGGTAGTAACTAAGGTAGAATGACCAACGCAATCTAAAAGAAGCTGATTTGTACGTTTTACTTCCTGATTGCAGTGCAGGGACGAGCAAAAACAACTGCATCCTAGTCCGAAATGCACTTTCTACCAGTTCATCCATGGACCGAGGACTAGCTGGCACGGCTGCACGGCGGTTTTTTGGACAGGTGCGCAGACAAGAGGCATTGTGGTCTGCTTATTTCTGCAAATAGCGGTGCTTAAATTTAGTGGAATGCACAAGCATTTCAGCTGGTCAGTACACTGCATGGTTCAGTTCAGCATTCCAGCTAAGACCACAATTATAATTGGTTATTCTGGAATGAGAGAACCTAACCCTGGATGGTGGCAACAAGAAAAAACCAGAGTGAACTCCAGGAAATTTAAGCCTGCCGGGAGGCCCTTTGCTCAGAGAAGCCTTGCTTGTTTTTTCCTGATTTGTAAACCTTCTCACAACTTTGTCTTTTGCTGTGAACTAGTATATGCTTGTTATGTTCTATGAATCATTGAGGTGTATAAAATTGCTTAACTTATGCTTTTCAAGTTTTTTGTGAAGACGAGTTTAATGTGAGTGTGCCACATGAGCACTGGACTAGCATGTGAATGTTTGGAATTTATTACATTGTGGCCTCAATTAACTACATGAACCACTGTAACAAGATACATAGTTGCTTATATGTCAGACAGCAGATTGTTGATTGTTAGCTGGTCGATAGCCTAGTGTTGAAGCGAGCTGAGCCAATGTGCCGTGTTTTGCACAACTGCTTACAAGTGGGGTAGCACCATAGTGTTTACAAGTACTTATGTATACGTTGGCGCACGGTTCTTGAACGAGTGCTCTATTTCATCAAAACACACATTGCTCGCATGATAAACCGTGACAACTTATGTCTTACCATGCATATTCATGAAAAAACTAGTGAGGACGCATCTGTTTTGGCAACAATTACGATGGTTCTCACATGATTCACGGGCACACAAAAGTAGCAGCAGTTCCCATAGACGGATTCAAACAGAGTACTAGCCCCAGAGGGGTCGATAACAGGCAAGGTTTGGATAATTAGACACAATCCAAACTACTATTAAACACTAGCTGGGGCAACTATTTCATGCCTCGATCTAATTTGGGCCGGACACAAGACGGACCTTGCCATGAACATCATCGAGGACGTCCCGCAGCAACTCAATCCTGTGAACCTTCATGAAGACAACCTTGTGGCCTTGCCACTGATAAACTTGTTTGTGGAGGCATGCCACGTCATCTTCCTGCGTAAGCTTGACAAGAACAGTATGCCTCACAAACGAAGGAGTAGATTTGAACTTCTTGTGCTTCAGTACACCCTGGACAACACGCCTGACAACAGTGAGGCTGGAATACAACTCTTCATTGGTATAACCGCAAATGTCTTCCAGGATCCAACAGCCTAAGAACTCTATTTTCCCAGTGCGTATATTCAGGTCGCCCACCTCATAGCGAGTGACATGCACAACCACGCAATCCTTGTCTGCATCAGGGCTCTAATTGAAACAGAAACAAATTCTGAATTACTTTTAAGTATAAGAAACACAAGTTATTTAAACCACTATGTATAGCATGGCATCGAAGCTAATAAAATTTTGCATTATTAATCACCACATACTTCCTTTTCTAAAAAAAATCACCACATACTTAGATGAAAAACCACAATCGAGATCGGCAAAGAAGGAAATCACCTTGGGCAGCTCAGCGAGGGGGGGGGACACATCCTCGAAGGGGGAAAACTGCTCCTGCAGTGCCACGGGGGCTGTGACCTCAAACGGGGCGTTAACCATCTCAGTAGTGGCCGTGAGCGTATCTGGGGTCGGCTCGGTGGTTGCCTCCATCTTCTTGGAGCTCTCTGTCTCGTGGGGATCAGCCTCCCGCGTCTGCTCCAATATCGGCAAATCTTTGTGTGGTTCTCCTTGGTCCATCATGAAACTGACGAATACTAGGAGACCACTGAAAGGAAAACACAATCGCAATGACAGTGAAACAAAAAAGAGAGTGAGGATCGGTTACTGCTTTGCAAAAGTTTTTTTTTCTCTGAACGAAAATATACCAACATCACGGATCAGCTTACCTTCCCTTCGTTGGGAGAGAAGAACAGTGGAAGATGCAAGTGTTGCTTGTCTTGAAGACGGCGAGGGAGAAGGGGATTCAGCGAAGAGTGAAATGATGGTTGCATCGTCCATCAAACTTGGACTGCGGGGCGGTGGCGTTTTGTGATACGACGGCTCGTTACTGCCGCGCTACGACCAGGGTGACTCTCCGCCTGCATACTGCCTTCTAATTTGGTGGATGGCATTTGGGTCCACGCGCTGCATGGCCCGCATGTCGGTGAACAAAAGTATAACGGCATTCAGTAGAGGGAGATGTTTCAATGACCTAGGAGGAGCCAAAAGCGGTAGAGTGTCTCCGTTGTACTAGTAGTAATTGTTTTTCTGGGTAGCTGTAGAGTGTCTCCACTGTACTAGTAGTAATTGTTTTTCTGGGCCCAAGACAAAACAACCAATCCACACTAGTAAATAGTAAAATCAATTCAAAAGGCGCTACCCACACCCAGCACACCGCCCCCCCCCCCAAAAACCTGGGTGCTCTTCTTCCTCCTCGCTCCCACCCACCTCACGTCAGCTCGCTCCACTCGTACTCCCAAATTCCTCACCTCACTCCTACAGAAAACCCCAGCTTCCCTTCTTTCTCACTCCTACAGAAAACCCCCAGCTCCCCTTCTTCGCTCGCACTACAACTAGGCTCGTCATTCGTTACTCTGCTCAAATCTGTGAGCGCGACGCGACGCCCTCGAGGAAAATGGAGTCGGCTGACCCCAGCGCCAAGAAGATGAGGCTCCCGCCAGCGGCGACGCCTGTTGTAGATCTCGCACCCGGCAGCGCGGGGAGAAGCAGCGACCCCGCCCCCACCGGATCCCAGGAACCCGTAGAATCTCGGGTGGACCGCATAAGTGATCTCCCGGACGCCGTCCTTGGGGAGATCATCTCGCTTCTCCCCACCAAGGATTGCTGCCGCACCCAAGTCCTCTCAATTCGATGGCGCCCTCTATGGCGCGCCGTGCCCCTTAATCTCGACTGTCGTCAGCTATCTCTCTTCAATGATTTTGAAATCCCCAGAGCCATCATCTCCTCCCACCAGGGCTCCGTTCAAAGCCTCTGCATCCCGTCATGCTACCTGAGCAAGCATACCATGCCCTGCACGGTGGACGCCAGGCTGAAATCCCCTAAATTCACAGAACTACAGCTGCTTGAGTTCTACTATTCCCCTGGAAATCACATACCACATACCGAACGCCATGAACTTGTGCCCTCAGCACCGATCTCCATCTTGCGGTTTTCCTCCTCTCTCCACACCGCCACCTTTGCGCTGTGCTACCTACCAGACAATCTGGTACTAAACCTTCGACTCCCATTTCTCAAGAAACTTTCACTTGTGCGGGTTCGTATATCGGAGGCCTCATTGCACAGCATCATCCACTCCAGTTGCCCTGCGCTGGAGTGCTTGGTGCTTGTTTTCACAGTTAGAATCGGTTGTCTCCAAATAAAGTCGCCTAACCTTGTAAGAATTGGAATTTGTTTTGACGGAAGGCAGCTCATCATCCAAGATGCCCCTTCACTTCAAAGGTTGATCCTTGATTCTATTTATTCACCATTGCAAATAACCGTCCTCTCTGCGCCTAAACTAGGGACCTTGGGTGTAATACATGATCTCTGTGCTCATTTCAATATGGTGTTTGACTCCACAGTTCTTCAGGTACTTTATATTATCATCTACACTTGTAACCATAAGCTGCATTTTAATTTTCTGCGCATAATTTATATATCATCTTGGAGTACACATTTTGTACTAATATTATGTTCTATGCTCAATGAAGAGTTTCTCCATGGATGGCCTATCAATGGTGCTGGATTCTGTCAAGATCTTATATATCCAAATGAATAGTTTTGATCTGAACAAGATTATTGGCTTGCTGCAATGCTTTCCATGTCTGGAGAAGTTGTATATAAAGGTGATAATTTCACGCACATTGGAAGCCCGCATATAGTGTACTAGAATTAACCGTTCAGCTGTTGCTCTTTCGACACTCTTCTTTTAGACCTTAACTGTTTTCAATCTTCATGTCTATTTAGGCAACATGACGCGGTAAGAAAGTTATAACCAATCGGTGGATTCGTAAGCATCGGGATTTTCTCACTTCTCATGAGATTCAATTGAAGACAATAACGCTAGAACGATGTGTAGCCAACCGTGCAAACACAAGATTTGTCACATTCTTCCTGCTGAATGCGAGGTTACTATTGTCCATCAGGCTTAAGTTTATCAGCAACATGGTTTTGACGGATGGGTATGTCGAAGAGCAAAATAAGTTGTTTCAGGTAGGCAAAAGAGCTTCTGAACGTGCCGGGCTTCTATTTACAACATATTGTGGTCATAATCCAGTAAATTTTACGACCCAGGATGTTCATTCTATGGACCTGACCGATCCATTTGACTGTGACTACCGAAAACAGTGCTGGAGTTAGATGTTGTTGCCCTTTTCAATCTGTTTTTTTTTGTAAACCTGATGAACAATTAACCCTCGTGCTTTTGTACAGTTTGTAAGCTAGAGTTAGATGTTCCTGCCCTTTTCAACTCGGTTGTGACTGTCATATTTTCTTTGAAACAAGGCAAATGGCTTGCCATTCGTTTAATTTAGAGTGAAATATTGTAACAAATCCCAACCAAGGGAAATAAAATCACTCTCGCCGGCTGCTTGAGCTCACTGTGCATTACAGAAGCCAAGTGATTAGCCCCCAACAGCACCCACAAACTTATTTCGAACTAGCACATAAATGGGCTGTAAATTTTCATAGGAAAGGCTGCATGACCGTGACAGATTTGGATTCTAACATTTGGGACCCGCGAGGAAATAGCCTATCCAAGGTGGTGTCGACTTACTAGCCAGTCAACAAACGATTCTGCCTACCAGCCATTGGATTGACATCCAACATCTGTCGTGTATCTTCTATCTCTTGTCTTCTTCTTCCTCCAGCCACCCAAACCAAACCACCCTGTCGGCTCCACCTGCTCCCGCCTCCCATGGCTGGCTGTGCCTCCGCCGCCCTACCGTACGTACCCTCCAATGTTGGCCAGTCCCTCCCTCTATTCCCCACACGTCCTGTTATTCTCCGGCGATGTCAGCCCCAACACGCACCCGCGCCCAAACCAGTCAACCCTCATACCCCCCTCCGCCTGCGACTGGACCAGCGCATCTTCAACGGCTCTTATTCGTTCCGTCCGAGGCCTCGCCGTCGTCCTTTGCCTTGCGGCCTTGGTTCGCTCGCCGTGCGCGGTGCCCCGCCCTCTTGCATTGTCAACGTCGTCAACAACCGAGAGGAACAAGGAGATGACTGTACGTGGAGAGGATGACAGTAGGGACCCACCAGCGTCATGGCAGTACGCAAGCAAGTGCCTCTATAGTACAAGCCCAAAAATATGGTTCCTCCTAATGGTTGGACATCTGGGGCTCACGCCATTGTCAACATAGTCAATAAACAAGAGAATTACACTACGAGCGGCTGACACCAGGGACCCAGCAAGTCGTGTAGTTTTTTTTTGAGGAACAAGCAGTTGTTATTTATACTAGTTTTAGCGATGGACCAGGGTAACAACGGGGCTGTGCGGGGGCTGTGGCCCGTCTAGCCAGGGTTTTATTTATGTTTACCACATCATGAGCCCAGTTGTGTTTTTTTCTTGCTGAAAATTGCTAGCCCAGTTCTATTTTTTAAAAGAAATACCCAAACAAGGCCTACTTGCTTTATCGGCCCTGCTGGGCTGCAAATATTTCAAGACGAGGAGAGTTTCATTCAGTTTGCCCAGAAATGGCCTGTACATTTTTAAAACACATCAAACCGGGAATTAGTTTCAATTTTTTTCATTACAAGATCTTAAATTCCATTGATTTTTATGCATGGACAATTATTTGGATTTTATATTTATATAAATTATTTTTCAAAATAGTTTGAATGTGAATCGATATTTCTGGATTAAAAATAGTTGACCACACCGAAATGTGCAAAATTTCGTATACTTTTTAACCGTGGCCACAATATGGGGTGTAATGCTAACAAAAAGAAGATGGACTCCAAAAAAAATCTTAAGAATTAGCAAATGGGCTGTACATTATTAGAAACAATGGAAGATGGCTTGTATGTTGTTTTCCACAAATTTGAGGCTGACTTGTGCGCCTACTACAGGTTGACGCGTATGCTTTCATAAAAAAAGGTTGATGCACACGCAATGCCCTGTCAACTTAGTCAACACACGAGAGCAGTGACTGTTGGATGTCCATCCAACGGCTGTCATGCTTCTTCAATCTCTGATCTTCATGCTCCAGCCGCTCAAATAAGCGCCGGCGGGACTGCCTGCTCGCTCCTCCTGCGG
Organism: Triticum aestivum; assembly: GCF_018294505.1. Taxonomy (NCBI): domain Eukaryota; kingdom Viridiplantae; phylum Streptophyta; class Magnoliopsida; order Poales; family Poaceae; genus Triticum; species Triticum aestivum. The sequence continues at coordinate 177,149,619 of NC_057810.1, read as the reverse complement.
CCGGCTATGCTGCCGCGCAGGCCTCATGGCCCCACCGTACTCCCATCGCAGGCCTAGCCATCCCTCTACTCACCCACACATGCTGTTATTCTCCGGCGATGGCAGACGAACCAGTAAACCCTCATGCTCCTCCGCGTGGGAAACAACTGCCGAGTATTCCCTGGCTCCGTGTTGTTCCCTTCCTAGGCCTCGCCATTGTCCACCGCCCTGGTGCTCTCGGCACGGCCTGATCAACATGGTCAATGAACGACATCCATCGGAAGTGGACTGCACGTGGAGAGGCTGACAGCTGGGTCCATGGCCGCACGCAAGGAAATGCCTCCTTATTACGCGCAAAATAATGATTCCTCCACCTAACAACTAGGACCCACAGGAAGGGCCTCTGTATTTCGTGAACAAATCGTTCCCCCCGCTGACAGGTCGGACCCACCAGCTATATCTTTGCACGCAAGGAAGTGCCTCCTTATTACACCCAAAAAAATGAATACCCCCTGCTAGCTGGGACCCACCATATTGTTGGGCTGACTTGTGGGCCTACTAAGTTGACGGGGACGGAGGGCTTTGTCAACTTAGTCAATACTCCAGTGACCGTATGATGTCCATCCAACGGCCATAGTGCTTCTTCAACCTCTGGTCTTCTTGCTCCAGCCGCCCAAAGCAACGCCGGTCGTGCCGCCTGCTCCTGCCTCCCATGGCCGGCTATGCTACCGCCTGCTCCTGCCTCCCGTGGCCCGGCTCCGCGTTGTCCCCTTCCTAGGCCTCGGCGTCGTCCACCGCCGTGGTGCTCTCGGCGCGGCATGGTCAATGTGGTTAACGACCAACTTCCATCGGAAGAGTACTGTATGTGGAGAGGCTGACAGCTGGGTCCATGGTAGCCGCAAGGAAGTGCCTCCTTATTACGCGAAAAATAATTATTCCTCCACCTGACAGCGGGGACCCACCGGACGGGCCACCAGTATTTTGCGAAAAAAATCGTTTCCTCCTGACTGCTGGGACCCACCGGACGGGCCATCGTATTTCACGAAAAAAACGCCCCCCCCCCCGCTGTCAGCTCGGACCCACCGGAAGTGCCTCCTTATTGCGCACAAAAAAAAGAATACTCCTCCGGCTAGTTGGGACCCACCTTGGTGGGAGGCTGTCTTGTGGGCCTACTAAGTTGATGGGGACGAAGGGCTTTGTCAACTTAGTCAATATGAACGATTCTAGCTCCAGTGATCGTACGATGTCCATCCAACGGCCGTAGTTCTTCTTCAACCTCTGGTCTTCTTGCTCCAGCCGCCCAAAGCAGCGCCGGTCATGCCGCATGTTCCTGCCTCCTGTGGCCGGCTGTGCTGCCGTGGAGGCCTCACCGCCCCCTACTATTCCCACCGCTGGCCAGGCCCTGCGGCGACGGCAGCCTCACACCGTAGCCGAACCAGTGAACCCTCGTACTCCTCTCCACGCGGGCTTCCACTGCCGCGTCTTCCCCGGCTCCGCCTCGTCCCCTTCCTAGGCCTCGCCGTCGTCCACCGCCGTGGTGCTCTCCGCGCGGCGTGGTCAACGTGGTCAAGGAATGACTTCCATCGGAAGAGTACTGTACGTGGAGAGGCCGACAGCTGGGTCCACGGCCATAGCCTAGTTTTTTTGTGATTTTCCAAGTAAGTCGCTTTGTCAGGCCTGTTGGGCTGCAAATCTTTCAAGACGAGGAGAGCTTTCATTCGGCTGCCCGAGAAAATGGCCCATCAGTGATGAGAAATGGGTTATACATTTTTAAACACATCAGACCGGCAATTAGTTTCAAATATCTTTTTTTTATTTCAAGATTTTAAATTACATTAATTTTTATGCGTGGAGAATTTGTTGGATTTTATATTGATATACATTTATTTTTAAAATCAGTTTGAATGTGAGTCAAAATTTCGGGATTAAAAACAGTTCGAGCCGCACTGAAATATGCAAAATTTCGTATAATTTTTTAACCGTGGCCACAATATGGCCTGTAATGCTAACAAAAATAATATGGGCTCCAAAAAAACCTTAAGAATTAGCAAATGGGCTGTAAATTATTAGAAATAATGGCAGATGGGCTGTATGCTGTTTTCCACGGATTTGAGGCTTTCCTAAAAAAAGGTTGACGCACAAGCAGTGACTGTTGGATGTCCATCCAACGACCGTCGTGCTTCTTCAATCTCTGCTCTTCCTGCTCCAGCCGCTCAAACAAGCGCCGACGGGACTGCCTGCTCCCTCCTCCCCGCGGCCGGCTGTGCTGCCGCGCAGGCCTCACCGCCCCACCGTACTCCCATCGCTGGCCTAGCCATCCCTCTAGTCACCCACACCTGCTGTTATTCTCCGGCGACGGCAGACGAACCAGTAAACCCTCGTACAGTCGTACTCCCCCCCGCGTGGGAAAAAACTGCCTAGTCTTCCCTGCCTCCGTGTCGTCCCCTTCCTAGGCCTCGCCGTTGTCCACCGCCGTGGTGCTCTCGGCGCGGCGTGGTCAATGTGGTCAACGACCGACTTCATCGAAAGAGTACTGTGCGTGGAGACGCTGACAGCTGGGTCCACGGCCGCAGCAAGGAAGTGCCTCCTTATTACGCACAAAATAATTATTCCTCCACCTGATAGCGGGGACCCACCGGACGGGCCACCGTATTTTGCAAAAAAAACGTTTCCCCCCTGACTGCTTGGACCCACCAGCTACACCTTCGCACGCAAGGAAGTGCGTCCGGGCAAAAAAAATGATTCGCCCCCCTGACTGCTGGGACCCACCAGCTACAGCTTCGCAGGCAAGGAAGTGCCTGACAGTCGGGACCCACCTAGTCGAAGCATACGTAGCGTTGTCATTCTAGTCGCGAACGTGTACGTACATACTGGTCGATGTAGAGGCGCGCACGTGTCGTAGTAGAGGCGCGCACGTGTCGTAGTAGAGGCACGCACGTAGCATTTACACATACGTAGGGTGCAAGAAATAAAATACGGCCACGTACGTACATACGGGCAGCGTCTCAAACGCCTATCGTGCATACGTATATGGCTGGGTCGGAACGGAGAAACAGCGTCGTCGTCGTGTTCATGGGGAGCCAACCAGCTGGGTCGGAACGGAATGCATAGTCGTGTTCATCAGGAGGGCTTGGACGGAACAGGCGATGGAAACGAGGCCTGGCGTACCGCACAATGGAGGAAACGGCCTTGTGTTCGAGCGGCCACGTTCGAAACGGGATCCTGTTGATTGGGAGTTGGCTGGCGTACTGCACAACGGAGTAAACGGACCTCCTACAGTCAAAACGGGGGTCCTGTTGATCGGGAGGGGTGTGGCGTACCGCAAAACGAACGAAACGGACCTCCTACGGTTGAAACGGGGGTCCTGTTGATCGAGAGGGGTGTGGCGTACCGCAAAACGGATGAAACGGACTTGTGTTGGAGCCCTACGGTCGAAATGGGGGTCCTGTTCATCGGGAGGGGTGTGGCGTACCGCAAAACGGGACTCCACGGGATACTGTTCATCTCCACCGTCGACCTCCTCCAGCCTCTATGGGCTACCGTCGACCTCCTCCAGCCTCCACCGCGCGCTACTCCACCGGCTACTGTACAAACTATTGGAAATATGCCCTAGAGGCAATAATAAAAGGATTATTATTATATTTCCTTGTTCATGATAATTGTCTTTTATTCATGCTATAATTGTATTATCCGGAAATCGTAATACACGTGTGAATACATAGACCACAATATGTCCCTAGTAAGCCTCTAGTTGACTAGCTCGTTGATCAACATATAGTCACGGTTTCCTGACTATGGACATTAGATGTCATTGATAACGGGATCACATCATTAGGAGAATGATGTGATGGACAAGACCCAATCCTAAGCATAGCACAAGATCGTGTAGTTCGTTTGCTAGAGCTTTTCCAATGTCAAGTATCTTTTCCTTAGACCATGAGATCGTGTAACTCCCGGATACTGTAGGAGTGCTTTGGGTGTACCAAACGTCACAATGTAACTGGGTGACTATAAAGGTGCACTACAGGTATCTCCGAAAGTGTTTGTTGGGTTGACACGGATCGAGACTGGGATTTGTCACTCCGTATGACGGAGAGGTATCTCTGGGCCCACTCGGTAATGCATCATCATAATGAGGTCAGAGTGACCAAGTGTCTGGTCACGGGATCATGCATTACGGTACGAGTAAAGTGACTTGCTGGTAATGAGACTGAACGAGGTATTGGGATACCGACGATCGAGTCTCGGGCAAGTAACGTACCGATTGACAAAGGGAATTGTATACGGGGTTGCTTGAATCCTCGACATCGTGGTTCATCTGATGAGATCATCGAGGAGCATGTGGGAGCCAACATGGGTATCCAGATCCCGCTGTTGGTTATTCACTGGAGAGCCGTCTCGGTCATGTCTACATGTCTCCCGAACCCGTAGGGTCTACACACTTAAGGTTCGGTGATGCTAGGGTTGTAGAGATATGAGTATGTAGCAAACTGAAAGTTGTTTGGAGTCCCGGATGAGATCCCGGACGTCACGAGGAGTTCCGAAATGGTCCGGGGGTAAAGAATTATATATAGGAAGTGCAGTTTCGGCCATCGGGAGAGTTTCGGGGGTCACCGGTATTGTATCGGGAACACCGGAAGGGTCCCGGGGGTCCACCGGGTGGGGCCACCTATCCCGGAGGGCCCCGTGGGCTGAAGTGGGGAGGGGACTAGCCCCTAGTGGGCTGGTGCTCCCCCCTTGGGCCCCCCTGCGCCTAGGGT